>NW_027464600.1:5935000-6042500 GCF_043290135.1 Rhipicephalus microplus | reverse complement strand
AATGCCAAACTGTGGGTGTACGATTGTGTGAATGACATTCTATAGAAAAGCCTTTCTTGTGGAACTGCCTACAGAGTGAGTGCAGCTCGGTATACGCTTATTGTCGTTCAACATTATTTCTACCTATACACTTTTTGCTTCCGAATTTCCTGCCTGGCTTTTCGGAATTCAAGAAAGAATTTTCGGGCGAGAGGCTGTGATTTTCGTTGGGCGTCAGAGTGAGTTTGGGCGCGTTGTAAAGAAACAAGTTTGATCGGCTTTGCGGAGTACTTAAGAAGCATGTTTTCATTCAATGCCGTCCACCTGATGTACAGTGGAATTTTTCCGCTATCCATAAGAGCTTCCCTGCAATGGCGTTGGAACTGTAAATGTGTAATGGTGATCTGTGTTACCCATAAAGCATGTCACGGTTTAAAGACCAAAGTCCTGAGACGTTCATCGAGCAACAAATGATGGCTGATCTTAACGTCAAAGGTAATCTTAGTTGAGCATTTAATCTCCACGATTCGTGGTAACGTTTCTAGGTGTCGTAAGCGGGTATGCGCCTCACACTGGTTTAACCCTAGTATTGATGCACTAAAAAGAAAGCAACGTTTAGCCCAACAAACGAGTATGTGCCACAGAAATCTGTGCAGCCTATTATAAAACTATTATCATCCCAAAAGCGTATAAATGTGCCACAGAAATGACGTAAGCCATAGAAACAACTTCCACTACCAAGAAAGAAGCCAACAGTTAACCCCACAAATGGTATCATGGCCAATCTCCCAGAGTGGGTATTTGCCATACTCTGTAAGTCACAAACAAAACAAAACAAACAAATATCATATCGTTTCTACAGTCACACGAACGTCACGCGATAAGTCGTGGTTACAAAAGGTGCGGGTCATACCACCTCTTCAAAGCTTGGCAAAGAGTTTAATGAAGGCCCCGCCTTGGTGGTCTAGTGACTAAGGTACTCGTCTGCTGA
This sequence comes from Rhipicephalus microplus, assembly GCF_043290135.1. NCBI lineage: Eukaryota > Metazoa > Arthropoda > Arachnida > Ixodida > Ixodidae > Rhipicephalus > Rhipicephalus microplus. The sequence continues at coordinate 6,041,530 of NW_027464600.1, read as the reverse complement.
CCCGCAGGTCGCGGGATCAAATCCCGGTGGCTGCAGCTGCATTTCCAATGGAGGCGGAAATGTTGTAGGCCCGTGTGCTCAGATTTGGGTGCAGGTTAAAGAACCCCAGGTGGTCCGAATTTCCGGAGCCCTTCACTACGGCGTCTCTCATAATCATATGGTGGTTTTGGGACGTTAAACCCCACATATCAATAAATCAGAGTTTAATGAAGAGCAATGATACAACACATCGGATGATGCTCAGCAAGAAATTCTTTAGAACCGGTATATAACATTGGTATGGCTGAGTAGAAATTAGGCTATGCTACCATCTCAAAACTTGACAAAGTGTGCTTAATAAAAAGCAGTAATACAACATATATGAAGTATTTACAAAGCATAGAAACACGTTAGCCAGACGAAGGCAACGCCACCAGTATCACTGTTTTATTGGTGTCCGCGAGGTAGAGCAGTTGAATTTTTTTAATAGAACGTGAAGCAAAAGTACGCGCGCACCGTCTAATTTTCTTGGTGTCTATTTTTGCCAGATTACCTTTAAACGTCGTAGTTAGATTAAAGTGTAGCTTCTGGTGCTGAGTTCTGTTCTGTTCTAATCGGAGTTTTGTAGAGAAGTTGAACTTTGTATATCCCGCGGCTACTACCACCTATGTAAACTATTCAGCATAAAAAATTATTCCCCCTTTATAAAAAAATTACCTAATAGGTCTACACAAGGCAAAAAAAATCACAGCGTATCTACGGAGTGAATGATGATTGGTGGGGTGAAGCGTTCGTCCGTATGACCGTGCGTCCATCCGTGTTTCAGTCCACCCGTGTGACCATCGGTGCATCCGTCTGTCCATGCGTTCCTTTGCGCGTCCATCCGTACGTCCGTTCTTCCGTCTGTCTATTCGACCGTCCATGCTTCTGTTCGTTTGGCTGTCCCTCTGTCTGTCTGTCTGTGCGTCCGTCCGTCCGTCTATCAAGTGAAAACTCCAAGTATAGCCATCTCACATCTTTTCATCATGCATTCGTCATATACAAGTGCCGGCACCTAGCGGCCATTCTAAGGACCGCTCTTTCGGGTATGTGCCACCGGCGGCTACGTACATACACCCTACATACATACATACATACATACATACATACATACATACATACATACATACATACATACATACATACATACATACATACATACATACACCCTGAGGAGCTTCGCCCCCAAAACATACTCAGCCCACCGAAACAAATAAAGTAACAAGACAATGGACGATTCACTTGCAGGAGTTTATTGTGCATGTTATAAGTGAGAATATTAGTGAACGTAGAAACGTAGCATTAGCAAGTAGATACAGGTGTTTTACGCGAATATCACGGTGTTATTTTCATTATTATTTTCCAAAAGTTGTTGCACCTCTTACGTTTACGTATGTCACGCTTACGCTGAAAAGGCAGCGAAATAGTTGGCTTACCTTTTTTATGGTAAAAAAAGAAACGCCGGTAGAGCAAGAAATATATAGAAAGTCATCAAAACAACAATACATTAAATCTTCGTTTTGCAATCTCATCTATCACATGAAATTCCACGAGCATACTTGAATATTTGCACCTCTGCTGGCTCCTTCTGTTACTATTTCTTCCCATTCTTTAAACGCGTTTTTCTGGAAGATTAGTCATTTCTTCCGGACAGTTCGGCACATTTACCAACGCACCCAGAATCAAACCCCTCCACACGCCCTTCACGGAAACACCATCACCCTTTACACTCCTACGGCTTCCTCTGGACCCCAAACTGAAGTACTAGGTATGCCACTGGCAATATTAGGTCTATTGATGTGAACTAACAGGTCCTATAGATAGCTGTAACCAGAGGCAAATCTCTACGATCATACAAAGGTGGTGCGCTTTTAATGAAGGGCGTGAACCGCAGGTGCCGCGTAGCCTTCCGGCGCGGCACGTGAATTGCGGATCGATGACGGAGCGTGCCTAATACTTGGTGAGAGAAAAGCGAGCGTCAGCGACACCGGCTGCTTAGCGCAACGTGTGTGGGGACACCCTCCAGCAGCACGTAATTAAATAGAGGCCACTCCGAGAAAACAATTCATCGTGGCGCGAGCATACCCGCAAGGTACTATGCATCGTGAAACCGAGTCACTGTAGCACATATGTGGCCAATACAGCGCGTATTTAAAAAAAGAAACGCTTTAAAGAAGCCCTCTTGAACTCCCCTGCCGTAATTACTGCTGATTTCAGGTCGAATGATTGAGAGCGTTGCTTCATCAGCTCATTGGGCGCTGCAAGTTACGAACTCCTCAGAGCCATTATTTTAAAGCCTTTTAACGATACAGCGTTATAGAGCTCGCATCGCAGGAATTACGGTGTCGGCGTTTGTTGGCGTTGACTGTGGGCAAAAAATCATCTTTTCCAAAGCGAAAAATTGATAAAGATGCAAATAAAGTAATTAATAAGAAATTCTGAAGTCTGAGTGCGAATCGAACCCATGACGCTTTCGTGGCAAGCAAGTGTTCTGCCTCAGAGCCTGAATATTTGCTGAAACTGCTTGAAAAAACACGAAAAAACACGCACATCATATAAGTGTGAAGTAGTGGAAGGAGCCTTCTTAACGCATGATATTTTTTGTGGCAGAAGCGTCGAATTGCCCCACGCGCCAAAACACGTGAATTCAGCAACGAGTGGGTGTTTTAAAGGTCCGCCCATGACAAAGCACTCGGACATATTTTATCACCATCAGTAGCAGATCCATCAACAAAGTCAACTCCTCCGCAAGATCGCCTGTTGCCTTACGGGCACGTGGTGGGCCCTTCACTGATTCGCAAAAGGAATAACTATCACGTATGGTGGGCCCTTAACAACTGTGCTTGCAGTAGGCAATCTATGTTACCTCGAAACAGCCAATGTTGCGCGCACAGTGACTCATTTCTTAAAGACATCGTTGAGGTGGCCTGCACCGAGAGTCGAAGTAGGCCAGCAGCTCGGGAGAAAACGGGCACAAGGCCTAATTTCGATACCGCATTCTGCTGTTGAAGGCGAAGCTCGAGCTCCCTACATTTTTTTCTTTCCCCATTTGCGCGTAGCTCTCTGGAGGTTGTTGGTATAGAAAAGTTGTGGTTCAGTTGTGTACAAGTTGGTTGGGCGAGTTGATTAACCAGCAGCTTTCAACTTTGTTGACCCGTCAATATTGTTTGTTCAACCAATGCTTCATTCATCTTACATCAGCCTCAGAATGTAGTAGACCTAATAGTAATATGGTTTGATATACTTAATGCAGAAGAACCAAGGACTGACGTGATTTTCATCTGATAGTTGACAACTAAAATATTTCGACTGGTGAATCACATTTGTTCAGTATTTCTCACAGTTTTCTGCTATGCAATGTAATCGATATCGAAGTTTTCCTTGCACATAAGATAGCTTGAGTTGACGGTTTAACGTCCCAAAACCACCATATGATTATGAGAGACGCCGTAGTGAAGGGCTCCGGAAATTTCGTCCACCTGGGGTTCTTTAACGTTTACCCAAATCGGAGCACACGGGCCTACAACATTTACGCCTTCATCAGAAATGCAGCCACCGCATCCGGTTTCGATCCCGCGACCTGCGGGTCAGCAGCCGAGTACCTTAGCCACTAGACCACTGCGGTGGGGGAAAGACTAACGCGAGTCTTCATATTCTTATTAGGTCTTCAAACAATTACGCCTGCTGCCGTTAGCTCAAAATACGTTCTGGCTGGACAATATGTTCGGACATTCGGTCGAATAATTGTGAAAAAAAAGCTACCGTAGTAAACAACGTGATATCTGTTCTGTTCAGTCCTCTTTTCAGCCTTTCCTAATTGAAATCTAGCTGGTGCGATTTCACTTCAGTGCATACAACTAACGAGGGACGGGAATGACTTAAGAAAGAAGTGAAGACATTTCGCACAGTTTACGAGGTACGTGCATTCAGTTTCGCCCCTGGCTCCGTATGCTCGAAGTACCTGTCTACTGAAGCATTCTCAAGTTACGGTATATTCTCGATTCACTTGGAATATTTTCATCCTTACATACTACTCCTATCACTGATTCACGAACAAAGAGTGAACTTTTCACAGGCGAGCACGCACCAAGAAATGTGGCTGTTAAATTATTCAGCTCCAGCTGTCAGCGCCGTTGCCATATTTGCCTCAAACGCGATTATCATCTCTTGCGTAAGAAGCTTCGCGCTCGGTGCGAGAATGAAATGTTCGCGCTCGCATAACGTCTTGCTTCTTTTTGAGAACATTACTAACATTTCAATTTGATCTTTATTTTGGTTAGTCGACCGCCCGTTTTTCGCTTGTTTTTCTAAAACACGAGTAAAACTTGTGACTAGTTTGTATGATTCTTTTCGGGCTTCCGCCAAACCTTGACCGTGGGGTCAAGTGCTTGACTTTCTTTAAAAAACAATACAAAAATGGCAGCATATTTACGGAGTGAATGAGGGAGAGTGGGGCGAAGCATCCGTCCGTCTATTCGTTCTTGCTTCCGTCCATGTATGCGTGCGTCTGTGTGGCCACCCGTGCGTCCATCCGCCCGTCCGTGCGTGCGTCTGTTTGTGCGTCCGCACGTCCATTTGTGCGTCCGTCCCTGCGTTCGTCCATGCATCCGCTCCTGCGCCCGTTCATGCGTCCATCTGTCCGTGCAGCCATCCATGCGTCCGTCCATGCATCTGTCTGTGTGTCCGTTCGTCCGCCTATTCAACACTCCAAGTACCACCATCTCGCCTCTTTTCATCATATATTCCTCATATAGAAGCACCGCCATCCAGCGGAGATTTCAAGGACTGAACGAGAGGAGGCACACGAACACTCTCTTATGGCTTGCGCTTCGTGTCTTCTAGCGACCTTTAACCAGCTCGAATTCATGGTATATACTAGTTCACTGTATTCAAGGCACTGCGGCCTAACGCTCGCTAAACCTTACTAAAATCGAGGAGGTTATGCCCAGCGAGTATAACGTAGCAACCCTTTCTTGTCAGATAGTGCTCAATGTACATGCCAATGGCTGCTAAGGGAAAATGAGAGACAGGAGAATTTGGCTTTTGGTTAACGCGCACGCTGCGGATTTTTTAACGTTCAACAACACACAGAAGGAATCTCCTACTGGCTCCACCTTGCAGGTCAGAGCGTAAAACATGTTACGCACTACTACGAGGGACGATCGGGTGCCGCTTGAAGGAGCTTCGCCTCTTAAAAAAAAAAAACCAAGACTGCTTCGTCCTTGTGGTGCTGAAGAAAGAACCGAACTGTGCAGTTTCGTTTCTCTTCGACTTTCTCTATCTTTATTTCATGTTCTCATTTTCATTTTTTTCGTGTTTTTATTTCTCTTTACTTCTATTTATTTTTTTCCAATTTTTTCTTTTCTTTCTCTCCCTGTTTGCGGACGCTTCCATTTTTAATTTTATACGTGCTTTGCGTATTTGTGTTTTCGTTATCATTGAAATATTTTCCACACTTGATATCATGATAAAGGCGCCCGAAGAACAAGAGGTGGAACATTTTTGCTTGGCGCGAGTGCGTTCAATGTGCTACAGGTGGACATGCTGTATATGATTTCGCCAGCGCTATGCCAAATGTTGACAGCGTACGACAGCCGAGCCCACTAAAGTGCTCTGAAATTAAAATAGGCTCTTTATAGTTACTGTAACAACTGAACGTCAATAAACTTGGGAGAAAACTGGCGCGTACTATATAAAACACATTTTATCCATTGCGCAATCACTGTTCAACATTAGCGATTAGTCGCTGGAATGAACTAAACTTGCGTAACGAAATAACTGTTGAATGCGATTGGGTTACAACTTTTCTTAGTACATGTTCAAGTCTGCGGAGCTGGCGAGAAGGAATAAGGAGGTACGTGAGGTTCAGGAGAAATTTGCCCTGGAGTCAAAGGAAATCAATTAGCGAAGCGAGAACAGCAAGAAAGTGCCAATAAAGCAAAGACGCGGAACGGTGTACACATGAAATAATTGGTGGTTGTAGTGGCGGCCAGTGTGGGCGTGCTCCGGTGTCGTAGAGCTCCGAACGTCGGCGCCATCGGCCAAGAGAGGATGTGGTTGTCTGTCTTGACATTGACTCCGCTGCAAGGCGGCTGGTCGTATTTTATTCTGGCTCTCAATGCCTACGATGGGATCCGCGAGACGTAAAGAAAAAGCGCATCTTCAATGAGCGATGTCAGATGGTCTCGTGGGCTTAGACGGAGGTCTGAGATGATCCGGATTAAACATCCTGAAGCAAGCTTACTTCTTTAGGAGAAAGTAAGGAAAAGGAGAGAGAGAAGCATAGACAAAATGGAAGTCTGTGTGAGTTAGTGGAGTGCTGAGACGTTTTCAAGACATCTGAGAAGGGACATTTTTTTTTGCTCCTTGGTATGCAGGGTTAACTTGGTCGTCAGAGTGTAGTAGAACAATAGGCACGAAATATTTTACTTTGATTTTAATGTTTTCACCACTGAGAATCTTCAAGTCAGCGCAACCTCAATGGCAGAAGTCACTTGCAAGCAGTTCCTTTGTCAGTGTCTCCGAATTTCAGAAGTCACTGTCTGGGTCACTTGACGACTGTTCACACAATGTTATTTGTGTGCACTACGAGTATATGACAGATCTATCGCTCACACGTCACAAGTTGCTCTTTTCGTGACATTACACTGCGATCACACATCACTAAGAAGCCGCAACTTCGATACTGAAGCCGAACGTTTTTTTTTAAAGGTAGTGATGTTAAAAATGTATCTAATATATTCTCAAGCATTATGATATCACTTTTTACGGTTCTCGACACAAGTGTATTTATTTAGAGAAGCAATCTCAAAGTGTTTCAAATTCACGTCATTTCTGCTTTAGGAAGAAAGATGTACTAGTTTGTACTGGCCTACTTGATACACAACAAATTGTCCTGTGAAAACGCCTGACCAAGCAGAGAAACAAACTGAACGAGTATTCGCGTTCTGCTGGTCAGTCTTCTTCTTGCGGACTGCTTCGTTACGTCTACAATGGAACAAAATAAAGTTTGTTCTCTCCCAATACATTAAACTCGGTGAATATCCAGGGACAATTGAAAAAAATATATATTGACCTATTAGACAAACAGGTGCATAATACGTGTTCAGTTCTATGGGATGGCAATGATAGCGCCTGAATAGATGTTACCCTGCCCGAAAAAGACCTGAGCGAAAAAAAAGAGCCTCAGGTGTCTAATCATGTAGAGGAAAACCACAACGGCAATATAGCGATGAAAAGGCTATGGATATTGAGTATGCCGCAATAAACGTCCTGTACTAACAAATAAGAAAGACTCTTGTATGTATAATGGACGATGAAACAGGAAATTTCAAAGGGTAAGTCAGAGATCTGAGTATAAGTAGGGAAGATTGAAGGAATCGAGGAGTCTTCAGCACACAATATGAATGCATGGATAAAGAAGCTCTTTAGAGAAAAGAACAGGGAAGGAGTAGGTAGGCAATATTTCTCCTAGAGTGAAAGAATAGCAAGAATGAAAACAGCACCGGAAAGAAGACGGGATGTCGCAAAGACGAATTGCCCTAATTTCTTCAGTCGCTTGCTCATGAATCATATGGAACGGGCAGCTATTAATTTCTAGGTCCTGGACGTCTATAGCTAGCCGTAGGGGAGGGCATTGCAAGGCTTAGCAATGCTGGGGCGTAAGGAACGGTTTAGAAGTTCATCTTTTCATGGGGCCCTTTTTTGTGAGCAACCTTGCATCGGACGTATCGTAACTGTTGCGAGTATTTTGGACAATTGGTCATTTTTGTGTGGCGCTTCTAAGAATTCTTCGTCCAGCTATTGATCTTGCTTAGAGGAAAAATTTGTCATCATCTACATTGAAGTATTCCCTTTCAATAATTTGACATTAACTTATCTGGGTCAGACTCTGTTCATTCTGTCTCTTCTCTCTGTCTGTTAACGCTGTTTGGATAATACGTATCTCAAAATTTTCTCGTACGTTCACTCTATGTACTAGTACGACGCTTAGTGAAACGATCTTTTGCACACCCTAGTTACTCGCAGTAATAGGCAGTTAAAAAGAAAATTTCTCTACATAGTTCTGCATGCAAAGGCAACACACGTCTCACGTTCAGGCTAATAAAATATGGTAGGCAATGTTTCTGCAGAATAATTGAATAATTTTCGACGCTATATGTATCTGCAATATTGCTTAAGATGAACAAAGGTTAGCCTCAATAATTGTGAGAAGAATAAAAAAACGAAAGTTTAGTCAAAGAAAGGATGGTGTGCGTGCGAGCAGGAGTGATTGTTCTGTACCTGGCAGAGGTCATCTCAAGGACAAGCTTATATCTACGAGGTCTCTTTAGCGTGTCGAAATACACCGATAACCCATGGTATACAGCACGGAACACGACCGCCGTAGGGAGAGTGGAGCCGCCAGACACGTAACTTGAGGTTAAGTGCCACTTTCAAGCCTACCGCGAAAGCTGTTATAAGATCACAGTAGTAGCAGCCGACTTTGGTGGCGCAGCTGTACAACACTGCCGGCATCCCCACCGATGTCTCTCACCGCCGTCGCACGCAGTGTGAGCAAGGTATTCGAACCCTTGCAGCCTGGTGTTCCACTGCGGAACCACGACGCCAGGCTTGGACCACCATCGCAAAATGACCCTATTCAAGCTTTGTGCCAGAAAAGGAACCAAGTTGTCGATAATAATAATATTAATAATAATAATAATAATAATAATAATAATAATAATAATAATAATAATAAAAACTCAAAAGGTCCTATAGCCTCTCACCTAAAACGACTAGATGGCTAGAGCCAATTTCTTTTTCTAAGTCTTCGTCGTCAACGTTTTGATCGTGCCCGGTCACAATTGCCTTCCGCACCTAACGTGTTTCCCAGTTGCTTCAAACCACACCAAGCCAAACTCACGAGAGATGCAAAATGACGAAACAGCAGATTTTCTCACCTGATATCGCATTCGACGCTGCGCTGGAGCTTTTGGGCATGCTGCCAACAATGCTCATGAAGTACCATCAAATTTCAAAACTGATTACTTCCATTTTTGATTGAAATGACTTCGCAACGTGAATACAGCTCTTTCGGAGCATAAATAGCATCAATAATGTTATTTGACTGCTCATCATACGTTATTTGCGGCAGTGGCGAAACAACGTGGCACATTCTGTGTGAATGCCCACAATACTGCTTCCAGAGACAGTTAATCTGCAATGTATGCACTAGACGAACTGGACAACCAGACTTTTTCGGAAGAAAGAATCCTGCGCTACCGACAGGACTTTTATGTCTCAGAAGAAGGCTGTGAAGGTGCTCCTGCGCTTCTTTCGTTCAACCGGCCTGCCCAAACAACTGTGATTGGAACGCCCTGCATGTGTGTGCATGGGAATTCTTTTATAACTTATTTTATATCTGTCCATCTATATCCTTTTTCCGATCCTGATTTCCGCACCCCTGTACAGGGTAGCAAACCAGTTATCCTAGGATAGCCTCTCTGTCTCTTCCTTTTATTTCTTTCTCTCTCTCTCTTGACTGCTCCCATGTATGCATGTCACCGCTTGTTTGTGGTGTATCACTGTCTGATCGATTAATCATGTCCGTTGTTAGAAGCTACATAAACTCAACTTAAGAAATCGCCTTTCCCTTGTGTGTAGTAGCGCCTAATTTGCGATACAGAGTCCAGAGGCCGCCATGTCGCTGTGCGTCACGGTCAGTGATTGCGACGTCAATTCATACTAGTGCCCGCTCACTCATACGAACTACGCTTAATTCGAACCGTTTTTAGTCTTTTCTTCGAGTTCAAAATAATAGGCTTTTACTGTAATGCGTTCCTGACAGGAGAGCTACATTAGAAACAAAAAGCCAAAACATTTTAAAGAGAAATAGCGAAAAAAACTTGAGAAAGAGATATCTGCAATGTGATCCTGGGGCAATTCAGTATCGCTATACGAGTGTGTTAGAAATGCGCGTGCCAAGTTGTGAACAGTGAAGAAAGATGACGACATTGAGAGAGACTGTCATGCCTTAGATTTAAGCTTTGTGAGTTCATCACTCACTAGTTTGTCGTGGAGTGCGTGTGATTGTGCAACTATCAGCGATCATTTGCCTACAATATTCGAGATTGCTTGCCAAGTTATAATGTCAGGCTCTCAGACTCGAGTGTTTATCAATTACACCAAATTTACCAAAGATTTAAAATCTGCTTTGGCAACTCATTCTGGAGAGCAAGAAGATACAAAAGCCATGAGACTAAGTGCACTGATCAAAAGAACATATAAAAATGCAGAATTCGTTGTGGAATCCGCAAAGAGCACAACCCACAGTCCGTGGTGGAACTCGGACTGTGCCCGGGATTTCCGACGAAAGCAGCTTGGAAAAAACTGATGTATAACCAGTGCCCCCCAAACTGGTCTGATTACAAGTATCACGCTGCAATTTATAAACGCACAGTCTATTTAGGTAAGGAACAATATGATAGAAAACATTATGATCACCTTTCAAAAGCTTGTAACAAAAAGGCGCTGTTCAGGTTCATGAAATCACGTAAAATGATGCCATCTCCAAATAATATAGGGTTTGAGATTATGTCCTTGGAAGAAACAAAGAAATCCTTATAAACAATGGATAAGGCCCGGAGTGTAGATTTACATCAACTAAGCCTTACGATCCACAAAAACCAGCGTTAACTGTTGAAGTTACTGAAGTTACAGAGGAAGAGTTAGCACAAGTGATACAAGGTTTACCCTCGTCAGCTCCTGGTCCGGATGAAATCACAGCTGCTATGATAAAAATATTTTCAAATTATCCCCATGTGACCTACTAAACACTGTAAATTATTCGTTAAACTATGCCCGGATTCCGTATGAGTAGAAATTAGCTAAAATAGTGCCGATACAAAAAAGACAAGGATTCGAATATGTCATAAAAAACATTCAACCCATTTCTCTCGGAGCTCATCGAAAGAGTGCTCCATAAAAGAATTCTAATATGGATGGATAAAAATTTGATATTGAATGCAAATCAGATTGGCTTCAGAACAGACTGTTCAATCTGGTGTGCACACGCAGATTTAGAAAGTCGCATTCAGCTTGCTCGCAAAAAAAAGACAACATGCGGCACTAGTGACATTTGATATAGCTAAGGCATACGATAGTGTAGAACATTCAGTTTTATTAGACATATTAGAGAGCCACAATCTCCCAAAATATATATTGACATGGGTGAGAGAATTTTTTAGAGGAAGAGAGTTCTATTGTTTTAAGGATGGGTGCGCATCGTCAAAGTGCAAACAAACACGCGGTGTCCCCCAAGGCGCTGTATTATCGCCAGTTCTATTTAACATCTTAATGAGCACTATACCGCATTGGCAGGGCGTGAAGGTGTTTGTATACGCTGATTATATTGCATTTTTCACGGCACATAGTGACATATATTCTTTATTTCAAAATCTACAGATATGTCAATATGCTGGAGTGATGGCTAGACAGTCTGCATGACCTTAAATGTAAATAAGAGTGCAGTATTGATATTCCCGTTATCTAATCCCATCTCAATTTCAATATGTTATAAACAAGAGCCCCTTCCGCAGGTGGAATCTCTTAAATATTTGGGAGTAATTTATAATGCCAACCTAAATTGGACTACCCACATAGAAAGCATGGCATCTACAGCACAAGCCTTAGGAATTCTTCGCAGACTGAGCAGCCACCGATATGGTCTACGCAGAAGCACAATGGTGATGATATGTAAAATGTATATGTGACCAATCCTAGAATTTGGTTGCGTATTGTTCTCAGGTGGCCCTGCTTATAAAATAAAGCCTGTGGTTATCCTGGAACGAGAAGCTTTGAGATTGTGTATAGGACTTCCTAGGTTTGTAACAAACAATGTTTTGTATCAGGAAGCACGATTACTTACATTGCCTTGCCCTTTTCGTATCCTAACGGTTCAGACGTTTCTGAAATTTTATAGTTGTGCGCCAAGACGATCTGAATATGATTTTATAAATGACCCAGACACTTTTTTTCTAGCCCATTGGCCATGGTTTCGAACACCTCAAATAGCTTTTGTTCAGAAACAACTAGATAGGATAAATGTAAAAATTCGAGACGTGATTGCGGTGCAGGTTACAAATCAAATTTTTAAGATCGAATTCGATGAGATTTTTCTCTCTAAGCCCAAACTACAATCCTATAGGGTCTTAAATAGCCGACTGCAGGATTATCTTGCCCACGCAGAAACGAATAAGATTATAGCCACAGAAGCTTCAGTAATGGATGAAAAGACAGGTTTAGGTATATACTCACATTCGCTTGACTGGTCTTCTTCATAAAAATTACCGGATATAACCCCAGTTTTTGAAGCTGAACTGTTGGCAATGGTTCTAGCGCTGCGAAAGCTAGCTTTGAATGCCACTATCGCGATCATAATCACGGATTCCCTGTCAGTATGTACGTCGATTGCGGCGTCAACAAAATCGATGGCCTTAAAGACGCTCCTTACGCTAGTTCCTCCTCAGCTGCAGCTACTGAAATTAGTATGCGTACCCGGTCATTGCGACTTAGAAGTAAATGAAATCGCCGACTCTCTAGCACGGGCAGCATTAGAAGGGCCAGTACTTTCAGTCCTTCTCAAAGTGGCCACTATAACTGCGACAAGATACAGAAAATTTGCGCTTAGTGCAGACGCTATGGAAGCAATATGGTCAACACCAGAATTTACTCACTTAAGATTTCCATGGAAAATTCATTGGTGTCCTACAAGACAGTTGGAAACCATAATAACCAGATTTCGATGTCGTGTCCCCCCGTTAAATTTCTATTCACATAGGGCTGGTCTGGCGATATCACCACTATGCAACTTTTGTTCAGAATTGGAAACAATAGAGCACTATTTTTTTATCATGTCGCCGATACAAATTGCTCAGGAAAACACTCTTAGTCCTCCCATTCGCTAGCCTGGGGCTGAATTTCACTGTAGGAAACATACTTCCTTCGGTGCTTACGATCTGGGCTTCAGCCACGAGAACGTTTTCTATGCAGTTTTCAAGTACCTTAATGCAAGTAAAAGAATTAAGCTTTTAATTGCGTGATTATTATTCGTGCTAAAATTCCAACATACACAAGAGCATTGTTTAACCATGCTGATTCTTATTCAAGGTAATGAATAATTGTCTTATCAGAACGAGTGACAAACAACTATTGCACTCCTTTCGTTCTGCCTAGGGTGTCTTATCTTTTTTCTTTCTTTTTTTCGGTGGATGGTTTTGATATTGAAAAAAAATCTTGCTGAATCAAGTCATCGATTCTTGGCCGATCCCCCTGAGTGGGTACGAGCCATGGCTGTGGAATCATCATCATCATCATCATCATCATCATCATCATCATCTGTCATGCAGTTTTGTGGCCTGTGTGGTGTTTAGTAGCCTGTGTGGCATTTGAGTTTAACCTGTGTGGCCTGTATTTGTTAGGTGTGAATAAATAAGTATTTTTATTACGAGGTCCAAGTTAATATTTCAAAAGTGGGATCGCCATCTAATCGCGAAGGTGAGAAAATGACTTTGGTGAGTCTACGAAGCTTGTTAACGTAAGCCTAATGAAACGCACCGACGAACGAGTCAAGCCGACTGGTGGTGGAAACGCGGACTCCGACTACGGAGACAAGATCACAGCTCGTGAACTACAGCAAGCTATCCAAGAAAAGGACCATCTGCTATTGGCCCTGCTGAAACGACTGACTGTGTCGGCACAACCACAACCAGCGCCAACGTTCCAGGTAATTTCCGACTTTAGCCGCAACATCAGCCACTTTTACGGCTCCGAAGATACCCATTCAGCATGCCAGTGAATTGAAAACGTTCGCGAAATATCAAAACTTTATGGGTGGTCGTCTGCCTACATGCTGGAAACTTTCAAGGCCGGTCTGGTTGGAGCTGCCAACGACTGGTATCATTCGAGGGGCGCCCAAATCAGATCTTTGGAAGATTTCGAGGTACGTTTCCGTTGTGCCTTTGTCAGCTATGTCTCAAGAGTTTACGCAACAGGCCATCGTTTGCTCTCAACCGGAAGCGCCACGGCGGAAGCAGACGACGCCCCGCATCTACAGAGACCAGAAGTTGCACCTGCTGCAACCCCCAAGGAACACATGAACCCCATTTTCAAAAAAGTTCCGCCACATGTTTAGAACTCAGAAGACAGTGAGGCCCCGACAACGAAGGCAGCCGAAGAAGCCGAAAATGCCCGCCAGAGAAACAGGAAACCTGGAAGACAAGGACGCAGCAAAAGCTGAAGGCAAGAAAAAGCAGATGACCTTCCAACCCGGTGCTGCGAGAAAAAACAGCGAGGCGGAGAGATTGATGAAGAATCCTGTCATGGCGAAAGAAACAGCAGAAAAAGTCGGCGAAGAAGGAAATAAAAAGAAAGACCACGAAGAAGCGGCCCAGGGACAAAAGGCGACACATTGGGATAAGCAGAAGGAAGGTGACGTTGCAGAAGACAAAAAGCCAGAAGACCAACCAAGCCAAGACGACGATACGAAAGACAAGCCTCTGGAAGAATCTGAAAAAAAATGCTGTAGGACAGACGGAAAGAAAGGAGGAAGAAGATCGCCGAACCAAGCTGAAGGAAGATAACGAGCCAAAGCAACGCCGACTAAATTTCAAGGCCGAAAGGCTGCCGCAGTGACGTCAGAGGTTGGGGGCCCAGTTGCCCAACTGAGCATGCTCAGTAAGACTTTTTTTTTCACATCTTTTATTCGGCCCAATCTAACCGCAGCAGCTGCGACAGCGGGAGCGTTGGTTCTCCTAAAACGTGAACGAAACACAGGCTTTCCGCTGCGTTCGTGGCGTAACTGTGCCCCCACCCTCTGACGTCACTGCGGCAGCCCTTCGGCCTTGAAATTTAGTCGGCGTTGGCCAAAGGCAAGAAAACCAGGCGATACCGAGGAGGTCACAGGACGCCTACGAAACGCCGGAGCAAATCCGAAGAATCACCGCAGACGGGCCAAAAGTCGAAGCCTGAGCCACACCAAGCGTCTATGCTGAAGGGTAGGCAAAAGAACATTGACACCATGCGTGTGTCGGAGCTAACACGGGGAAGATCCAGCCCTGACAGCGTTCAGTTTTCGAACTGATTTTTTTTAATTATCGCGCTGCACCCGCCGCGCGGCCCAAATGCCAACTTCTTCTTCCTTGACGAGCGGCGCATTGAAGCGCTACAGGGCTCCCCCCCGTAGAGCGAGAGCCGTAGGAACCACCAGAGGAGTCGCCCAGTGGACATGCTTGGATGTTGGCATCCAGACTTTTGATTGAAACCCCGCGGCCGCGAGAGCGGCGATACAGGCAGGTTTCAGTCGACCAGCAGCCACTACGTCTTCACGGCCATTGATGTCCAGCGTGAACGTCTTAGGTGTACGATGGAGTACGCGGAATGGGCCATCGTAGGCTGGTGTTAGTGGTGGCCGTATTTGGTCACGCCGAACGAAGACGTGACTGCAGTCATGCAGATCCTGACTGACAAAGACAGACTGGGGGTGTCGGTCGGCAGGAATCACAGAAGCAAGGTCCCGAAACGTGGTGCGCAGCTCTCGAATGTACGTGGAGGCATCGTGAGTGGAAGGTGGCGATGATGGCTTGAAGAATTATCCTTGAAGACGCAGGGAAACGCCATAGACTAGTTCGGCTGATGAGCAGCCGAGATCCACTTTCAATGCTGATCGGATGCCCAGAAGTACGAAGGGGAAGTGGTCGAGCCAACGTTCCCTTGGCTGGTGAGCAGTGAGGACAGCTTTCAGTTGTCGATGAAGCCGTTCAACCATGCCATTGTTGGAAGGATGATAGGCAGTTGTGTGGATGTGTCGAATGCCCAGGATATTGGCAAGTGTGGTGAAAAGGACCAACTCAAACTGACGACCGCGATCAGTGGTGACGACAGAAGGGCATCCAAAGCGTGACACCCAGCTGTTTGTGAAAGCCTTGGTAACTGCTGGTGCTGTAATGTCGGAAATGGGAAACGCTTCCGGCCATCTGGTGAAGCGATCCACACATGTCAGCAGGTAACATTGAGAGTGCGGTAATTTCCACATGGTCTCCAGTCGCCAGGATCTTTCTTCAACACCATGTGGAGTGGCGACGCCCAGTTGCTGGAGGAAGGCCGCACAATGCCGAGTTCAAGCATGTGCTCAAAATCACGGCGGGCGATGGCGAGGCGTTCTCCAGATAGTCGACGGGGTTGTCTAAAAATGGGAGGTCCAGTGGTCACAATGTGGTGAGTGATGGAATGCTTCACCGGTGACTCTCTGGTGTGCGGCTTCGTGATGCTGGGAAAGTCGTCGAGTATTTTCGCATACGGCGAAGCAGGTATGAGAGCTCGCAGTGCCGTTGGCGAGGAAGTGCAGAGTACACCGTTGATGGAGAGGCGGGTGTTGAGATCAATGAGGCAATGAGCATGCATGTCCACAGCAAGGTTCAAAAAACTGAGGAAGTCAGCTCCAAGAACAGCTTGCGAGATGTCAGCGAGGATGAAAATCCAGCGGAACGTACGGCGTAGTCCAAGGTCAAGTGTAAGAGAGCGTTGGCCGTATGGGCAAATGGCGGAATTGTTCATCGCTTGGAGTGGGCAGGTCTGTTCGTTGCGACGGCGATCTGCATACGAGGCCGGGATGACGCTAACCTGGACTCCTGTGTCGACTAGGAAGCAAGCGCCAGTGATCTTATCATAAACATAAAAAAGGCGGCATGACTTCCGACCAGAACCACTTGCCGCCGTCAGTGGCCGGTCGTCGCATTTCCCGACCAGGAGCACGGGCGAGTGCACTTGCGAGCAGAGGCACCGAATCGGCGGTGGTACCAGCACACGGTTGAGAATGAAACGTCCCGCGGCGCGTCGGGTGGCCGAAGTTCCGGAGAACGTAGGGGCGTCGAGGAGCGAGTGTGTATGTGGAACCTGAATGACGGTCGACGATGCGTAGGTACAAAGTCATCGAGGCGCCTGACAAGGGCGTCCAAACGGTTCTCGATGCTCGCGAGCGCCGGGTCTGCAGTGGTGGCCGGTGGCGGTGTGGTAACGGCGTTGAGGCTATGTGCCCGCGAGTAGTCCGCCACTTGGTCAGCCATTTCAGCGAGTGTGTCTACTAGGACATCTCCTGCAGCTACGAGGACCGGGACCATGCTCTGTGGTAAGCGCTGGAGGAAGAACTCACGTAACAGCTTCTCCTCTTGAGGGGCGGAGGGGCCGCCAAGGAGCTGGCGCATGCGTCGCAGGAGCTGGGATGGGCGACGGTCACCGAGCTCTGTAGCCGTGATGAGCTGTTGGAGTCTGCTGTGTTCGGACTCAGACTTTCGGGAAAGATAGCTGCCTTGAACGTGTCGTAGGGATGGCTCGGGTGCGGCGACGCTAAAATATCAGCTAAGTTGTCGGCTACGTCCGGAGGTAAGCAGGATACCAGATTCCAGTGCCTGGTCTGTTGGCTGGTGATTTGCCGTAGACGGAAGTGCGCCTCGACCTGCAGAAACCATGTGCTGAAGCTGTTGGGCCAAAATGGTGGCAGGTGACATGTAGAATCGCAGTGACTGCAGCACCGCTAGGTCTGGCATCTACTTCGGCGTCAGGACCGGTAGGATTGGTGGCAGAGCTGGCGGGATTCATGGGGGATGATCGGGGATGTGTGTTCTTTATTGGGTCACCATTAACTGTCGGAGCTAACACGGGAAAAATCCAGCCCTGACAGCGTTCAGTTTTCGAACTGATTTTTTTTTATTATCGCGCTGCACCCGCCGCGCGGCCCAAATGCCAACTTCTTCTTCCTTGACGAGCGGCGCATTGAGGCGCTACACGTGTTTTGGCTTACCTCAAAGTCAAGCCTGTCAGGATGGCCGGAAACTACGACATCTTCTTTAAAGTTTCCCGCTACGAACGCGCGAACTTTTGTGTGCCTTGAAAAGCTTTATGCGTCAGTGTAGTTTGTCTTATTTTGTTTTTGTTCCTTCGTCATCTCGTTTCTATAGTGTGCATTTAGTAAGCAGTTGAATAGAATGGTCATACATTTTATGTGTTCACTCGTTATAAAGTCTATTTCGTTCTTATTTTTGCCATTAGGGCTCCTCCATGTCCACTTGCGGTTTCTTCGTTTTCGGTAGAAGGTATTCAAAGTCCGTAAATTATTCCGTTCTGCGAATTCTACTAGTAGCTCTCCTCTGGCGTTTCTAGTACCGATACCATAATCTCCTACTGCCTGGTCTCCAGCCTGCTTCTTCCCTACCTTTGCAATAAAGTCTCTCATAAGTACAGTATACTGTGTTTTTACCTTACTCATTGCCGATTCCCCGTCTTCATAGAAGCTTTCAACTGAAGCGTCATCATGACTGGATGTAGGCGCGTAAGCTTGTACCACCTTCATCTTGTATCTTTTATTCAGTTTAATTACAATACCTACCACCCTTTCATTAATGCTATAGTGTTCCTCTATGTTGCCAGCTATGTTTCTATGAATTAGGAACCCCACTCCCAGTTCTTTCTTGTCAGCCAAGCCCCTATAGCAAAGGACGTGCCCATTCCGTAGCACCGTATAGGCCTCATCTGTCCTCCTAACCTCACTAAGCCCTATTATGTCCCATTTAATGCCCTCTAGCTCCTCGAACAGTACAGCTAGACTTCTCTCACTAGATAAGGTTCTAGCGTTAAACGTTGCCAAGTTCAGGTTCAGGTTCGGGCATCATGCAGGATGTGGAAGTGGTTGGCAAGGTACGTTGCAGTGACCATAGAATGATACGGTCTCGAATTCGCCTAGCCTTGAGGAAGGAAGGGCAGAAAATGTTACGCAAGAAGCCAATCAATGAGCTAGCACTGAGAGGGAAAGTACAGGAGTCTCGCTTCAGAACAGGTACTCGGCTTCTAGTAAGGAAACCAACCTTAGCGTAGATACAATGAATGATAATCTGACGAGTATCATTACGGAGTGTGCAGCGGAAGTTGGAGGTAGGGTAGTTAGACAGGACACTTGCAAGCTTTCCTAGGAAACGAAGAATCTCATTAAGAAGCGTCAAATCATGAAAGTCTCAAGTACAACACACAAAATAGAACTGGCAGAGCTTTCGAAGTTGATTAATAGGCGTAAGGTATCTGATGTAAGAAGGTATAACATGGAGAGAATTGAACACGCTCTGAAAAACGGAGGAAGCGTCAAAGCAGTGAAGAGAGAAAACTTGGGATAGACAAAAATCAGATGTATGCACTAAAGGACAAAGAAGGCAAAATAACTACCAATATGGATAGGATAGTTAAAATAGCGGAGGAGTTTTACAGAGATATGTACAGTAGCCGAGACAACCACGACCTTAATGTCATAAGAAGCAGTAACCCAGATGACACCCCACCAGTAATGATAGAAGAAGTTAGAAAAGCTTTGGAAAGCATGCAAAGAGGCAAAGCTGCTGGTGAGGATCAGGTAACATCAAATCTGCTGAAAGATGGAGGACAGATTGTGTTAGAAAAACTAGCCACCCTGTTTACAAGGTGTCTCCTGACAGTAAGAGTGCCAGAGTCTTAGAAGAACGCTAACATCATCTTCATACATAAGAAAGGCGATGACAAGGACTCGAAGAATTACAGGCCGGTCAGCTTGCTCTCTGTAGTGTACAAGCTATTTACAAAGGTAATTGCTAACAGAGTAAAGAAAACATTAGAATTCAATCAACCAAAGGAACAAGCAGGATTTCGAACAGGCTACTCAACAACTGACCACATTCATACTATCAATCAGGTAATAGAGGAATGCTCAGAATATAACCAACCACTATACATAGTCTCCATATATTACGAGAAGGCGTTTGATTCAGCAGAAATATCAGTCGTCATGCAGACACTACGGAATCAGGGCGTCAATGAAGTATATATAAACATCCTGGAAGAAATCTACAGGGGATCAACTGCTACCACAGTGCTTCATAAAGAAAGCAACAGAATACCAATCAAGAAGGGTGTAAGGCAGGGGGACACAATCTCTCCAATGCTATTCACCGCGTGCTTACAGGAGGTTTTCAGAAGCCTAGAATGGGAACAGTTAGGGATAAGAGTTAATGGAGAGTAGCTTAGTAACCTGCGCTTCGCCAATGACATTGTATTGCTGAGTAATTCAGGTGACGAATTGCAACTCATGTTACGGAGTTAGACAAGGAGAGCAGAAAGGTGGGTCTTGAAATTAATCTGCAGAAAACGAAAGTAATGTACAACAACCTCGGAAAATAGCAGCGCTTCGAGATAGGTAATAGTGTACTTCAAGTTGTAAAAGACTATGTCTACTTAGGCTAGGCAATAACCGCGGAGCCTAACCACGAGACTGAAGTAACTAGAAGAATACGAATTGGGTGGAGCACATTTGGCAAACACTCTCGAATTATGACAGGTAGATTGCCACTATCCCTCCAGAGGAAGGTATATAACAGCTGTATCTTGCCGGTACTTAGCTACGGAGCAGAAACCTGGAGACTTACAAATAGCGTTCAGCTTAAATTGAGGACGACGCAGCGAGCAATGGAAAGAAAAATGGTAGGTGTAACCTTAAGAGACAAGAAGAGAGGAGAGTGGATTAGGGAGCAAACGGGGGTTAAGGATATCATAGCTGAAATCTAGAAGGAGAAATGGACACTGACCGGGCATGTAGCACGTAGACAGGATAACCGCTGGTCATTAAGGGTAAAAAACTGGATTTTCAGAGAAGGCAAGCGGGTTAGGAGGAGACAGAAGGGTAGGTGGGCAGATGAGATTAAAAAGTTTGCGGGTATAAATTGGCAGCAGCAAGCACAGGACCGCGTTAACTGGTGGAACATGGGAGATGCCCTTGTCCTGCAGTGGACGTAGTCAGGCTGATGATTATTATGATGATGATGACATTTTATGTAGAATCAGCGAAGAAAGCTTTCGGGACAGCCTTAACGAGGACGTTAAGTCACATGAAGGATGGCCGAATGTCAGAAATGCACGTGCCATGTTGTTGACAGTGAAGAAAGACGACGACGTTGAGAGAGACTCTCGTGCAGTATTGTGGCCAGTGTGGCTTCTGTTTTCTTGACAGTCAAGTAAATTCTTCTCTGTCTACAACGTCTCGGGTGCTTCAAAGACGCCGCAGGCTAACAGAAGTATCGTGATAGTGTCTCAGAGATACTTTTGACTATGTATTATGTATCGAGATAAAATTGCAAAATGTAATTGTATGTTTTAGGAGTGAAATACATTTAAGATGTGTCGATTGGATCGCGATACTGTACAGGACATGATTATCTCGTTACTTTTTGCGTGTGTTGGAAATGAGCTGACGTGTCTGTAAGGGGGAAAGGAAGACTTTTGTGCTACGTCAAGCAATGACACACCGCTGATTGCCGACACAGTGAGAGGTGGCATAGGGTTCCCCGCAGGCACAGAATGAACCGTGTGGTAAAGCGCCCGATACTTTGACGGTATAGTTGGGGAGGCAGTCATGATTTGCCGACGAAAGTCACAGTTTCTCAAGGCAGGTGGCCGCGCCGCGGTTGTCTAGTTGCTGTGGTACTGGGTTGTTGACCAGCAGGTCGCGGGATCGAATCGTGGCTGCGGCGGCTGCATTTTCGATGGAGGACGAAAGGCTTAGACCCCTGTGGTGACATTAGGGTGCGCGTTAAAGAACCGCAGGTGGTCAATATTTCCTGAGCCCTCCACTACGGACTCTCTCATTATCATATGGTTGTTTTGGGATGTTAAACTCCACATATCAATCAACCAATCAATCAATCAATCAATCAATCAACCAATCAATCAATCAATCAATTTTAAGGCACGTGCTGCACCTCTAGTTTTTTTTGAGCGGGACGTCATTTCTCGAGTCATGTGTTGCGGCCTAACTAGCGTTGTTCGAATCCCAATCTACCTAAGCAGCTTGGAGCAATCTGCTGTTGTTTAAATGAAGTTAACGCAACCATATCAAAAGTACAGATTTTGTGTCTATGATAAACGCACGCTTCTTCTTGATTTACCGGTGTTGGTCATATTGTAATCTGAACGATATGCTTGACCTTCATGTATCAGTGCGGTGAAAAGTGTAGTTCCAGTATCATCCTCAGCTTACTTTTTTGGTGGAGTGTCAGTATTTTGGAGACCTATCAATTATTCTACTATGTTATCCTTGTATCAGTATTCCTACATAGGTATTCTGGAATACTTTTTCTGAGTATTTCCTTCAACCCTGGCTGATTACTTAGTGATAGTTAATAAATTTACGCCTATGAAAGCCACCAGCAAAGAGTTGGCCAGCTTTTGATGTAGAAATTCTACTTCCTTAACGTTTTTGTAACGGGAGAGGGCGTGTGCCTGAAATCGTGATTAGCAATACAACAGAATGTCTGCTCTTGCACTATCTTCCAGTATCTGTGGCAAAGACATATCGTCGACAGCCCCTCCCCATCTACCTTCTATACCGTCGTCTTCTACAGAGGAAGTATTCCACTAGATGCAAGGCTGGCACACGGAAGTTTCTCCTAACATTGAAGGTCGGCTGAAAGAACAGTGATGAGCGAGATATGAATGGAGCCATGAGCTTCGTTGAAGACGAGACCATCCATCTCTCTCAACGTTGTTTTGTTGTCTGAATCCTCGCGCGTTTTCTCGACTGGTGTGCAACGAGATATCAAGACACTTTACCGAGTGGACCCCCTGAAATGTCTTAGTCCCTCCGTGGTTGATATCGGGCACGAGACGGAAGCAAAGAGGCTAACAAAGTTGTGATTCCCGTCGTGCAATCCATTTTCGATGAAATAAAAGAACATAGGCCACTCATTGTAAAATTTCTGAACTTTAAATCAAAAATAGAGGCTCTGAGCCTTGGACATAAACTGAAAAACCTCGAATCACCCAAAGTATGGCTTGAGGAAGATTTTTCCCAGAAGGTTCAGTTCGCTAGAATGAAACTGCGTGAATTCGGAAAGGCAAATAGAACTGACGGAGAAAAATACTATGTGCGCTTTAACAAGCTTCACACGGAACGCGGCATTTACCGCTATGATTCATCCATAAACCAAGTAGCCCAGGTTTCTGCAAAAAATCAGCCATCCTCTAGGTTACACACTGTTAGTTGCTCACGTAGCTTCCAAACAATAGCCCCAGTTTCCTTACTCGTAGCAAACTTCCGCAGTATATTTCCAAAGCTTGACACCCTTAAAGCTATTATGCACACATGTTCAGCCGATATCATTATCGGCACTGAAACATGGCTTTCCGACGAAATATCAAATAAACATCTTACCCTTCCCTCAAACTTCGAAATTTTTCGCAAGGACAGGTGCGGCTCTCGCGGGGGCGGCGTAATGATCGCAGTTAAAGAAGAGTATCGCCCATCACAAATAGACATCGATTCACCATTAGAAATTATCTGGGTCAGCGTTCACAATGGCCATACACCTTGTGTCTTAGGCGCTTGTTACCGACCCCCCGATGGTCCCGCAGATTTCGTTGACAATATAAACGATACAATTGGCACCATCTTGCACGAATTTCCAAGTAAATTGTTAGTTATAGGTGGTGATTTTAACTACTCGGGTATCGACTGGCCAACAAACTCCGTCACTGCGCAAAATAATCGCCTCGAATGCCTTAGCTTCATTCAATGTATTGATTACCACCAACTTACGCAAATAGTATGCAAACCAACGCGGAGCGCACATTTGCTTGACCTCATTCTCACAAATCAACCCGAAATTACTAACACACACGTCATTGACGAAATAAGTGACCATAAGGCCATACACTGCACACTATCAGTGGCACGCGCTATCAAAACTAAAACAGAAAAACAAATCTTCAACTACGGACGCACTGACTTACAAAAAATGAGCGATATGCTGGAAATCTTAACTGTTAATCTTGAAACTGGGTTGCAGGATCGTACAATGAATGAAAACTGGTGTCTATTTCGCGACAAGCTCAAAGAAATTCAGGCAGCTTGTATTCCAAAAACAGTAATAAGCTCCAGGACGAACGACCCATGGTTTACCCGTGACGTCAAACGGCTTTTAAACAGGAAAAAAAGGCCTATAGAAAGTCAAATCGAACCAACGATCCCGATGACTGGCAGAACTACAAACATATTTCTACTTTAACTGAACAAACAATACGTGAGGCAAAACATAAGTATTTTAATATTACGCTCCCAAGTATTATGAAAACCGACCCAAGCAAATTCTGGAGTATTATAAACCCCAAGAACAAAAACACGGTACCCGTCCTAACCAATGCAACCGGGGTTAAGTTATCCTTGCAAGAATGTGACGAACATTTTAACAAAGCCTTTGCCAAAGTTTTCACTACCGAGCTACCTTTAAATGACTCTTTTGACCCGTCGCAACCAAACACAGATTCCAGTGTTACGCCCTTTGTAATTACAGCCCATGGCGTGGCATGCGCTATCGACCACCTAGCTTCCAAGACCAGCCCCGGGCCGGACGGTATAACAGCGAAGCTCTTGAAAATAACTTCTCCTTACTGAGCTTACCTGCTTTCGTTGTTATTTCAGCAATCCCTAGATTCAGGTTGCTTACCGGACGAATGGAAATTAGCCCATACCCTACCATTTTTCAAATCTGGCGACCGGTCTGATCCCCTTAACTATAGGCCTATTTTACTTACTTCAATCAGCTGCAAGTTGCTGGAACATATTCTTTTCACGCATGTTGTAACCCACCTTAATCAGAATAACTTCTTCATTAGCAATCAACACGGATTTAGGAAACATTTCTCATGACAGACACAACTTTTTGAGCTGGTCACTGACCTCCACGTTTCGCAGCACAGGTTGCTTTGTACCGATGCCATTTTTGTCGATTTGTCGAAGGCGTTCGATCGGGTTCTACATCAGCGTCTAATGGCTAAAATTTGTAACCTTAATCTGGATGACAAAACAACCCACTGAATTCGTAGTTTTTTAACAGACCGTTTGCAATCTGTAAAATTAAATGACCACGTTTCTAACCCAGTGGGTGTCTCATCAGGAGTCCCCCAGGGGTCAGTACTTGGCCCTTTACTGTTTCTGATTTATATAAACGACCTCGCATGTAACATTTCCTCGTCAATTCGTCTCGTTGCCGATGACTGTGTGATATATAGAGAAATAGTAACTTCCGATGATGTTTCTACACTCCAGCATGATTTATTTACTCTAACTGAATGGTGCGAAAAATGGCTGATGAAAATAAACGTTGAAAAAACTAAGCATGTGCAATTTTCTTCTACGACAAGATCCAAAACTTATAAATACCTAATAGATAATGCCAAAATAGAAACAGTTTCATCTTTCAAATATCTGGGAGTTACATTCATCTCCGATTTAAGCTGGACCCCCCATATAGAAAAAATCACATCAAAGGCGTGTAAAAAGCTCGGCCTGCTCAAGCGTCACCTTTATTTAGCTAATTCAGAGACACGACTTCACGCGTATAAAGCTCTTATCCGCTCTTCACTAGAATACGCGCAAATCATCTGGCATCCACATCAGATGTGTCTGACTAACATGCTTGAATCCGTACAGAACAAGGCCGCGCGCTTCATACTGTCATCGTACTAAAGATACCAGAGTGTATCTGCCTTGAAGGACCAACTTAATCTCCCCCCTCTCACCCAACGCAGGCAGTTGTCAAGATTAACTTTTTTTTACACCCTGTACCATCATCCAACACCATTCGCTCGCAAATTTATACTCCCGGCACCCTATACGTCCGCACGCGCTGACCACGCTCACAAAGTTGGCCCAATTTTGGCCCGAACAAACAAATATCAGAACTCACCTCTTGTTCTGGCAATCAATGAATGGAATTCTTTACCTAGTAGCCTAGTGGACCAAACAGACACCTCTTCTTTTCAAACCGCACTCCTCGCTTTTATAGCTATTCAAAATACCCTGTAACTTGTCTTCCTCATGCTCATCTTTTCTAGGCTGTAAATTTGTGTTCCTGCCTTCCAAATACCAGATTTTCTGTCACTTTTACGCTTTTTTATATTTTTCACGCTGTACTTTGCAATTGTGTACTTTTGCTGCCTTTATGATATTGTAATGTCACTTTTGTTGTGTTGGTTCTTTCTTTTTACAATATTGTACGTTGTGTCGGCTTTCAACCCATTCCCCCCCTATGTAATGCCCATTTGGGCCCTTAGGGTACCTAAATAATTAAAATAAATAAATAAATTGCTCCAACAACAAAAGGGCCCCGCTATCTAGGATCGCTCTCGCTGGACACTTGAGTACCACTGCTGTTGGGCCTAGGTGGCACATCGCGTTTAAGGTAAGAACTTTAGCGCAAACCAAGACTGATTACGCGTGGCTTGCCCTGGAAGCGTACCATACCAAGAAAAATAGAGCTTATTGCGTATGTGGTAAATATGTGTGCTCTTTTGAGTACACTTATTTTATGTGTGCGCATCTTCAATAAATATCTGTTGCTTCGTGTGGAATTAGTCTTATTACTCCTGCACATGAAATCTTTTGTGGTTGTGGCAATTATGGCAGTTGCGAGAAGAATAAAGAAGTTTCAGTTTTAACTTAAATTCTTTGCGGTCCGAAAAAAATCACGAGAATAAAGGTGTCGTCCCTTGAGCTGTTCTAAGTTAGTTAAAAACTTGCACTATCTCTAAAGATAGTGGACGTTGCATCTTGTTTTGCTTTCCTGAACGCTTTTTTACTGTTCTTCCATTGAACACTGAGACCATACCAACATGTTTTGTCTTCTTTTTGACCAAAACTTCTTTTGTTTCTATTTTATCTGTAGCCCATTCTTCAGCTTTTCATATAGTACACTGTCTCTTTGATTTAGCAATGCTGCGGCTGACGTAATGTTCTGCTCTCTCCAGCTGCATTGTTTTTTTCGGTTCAGGCAGTGCTCAAAGATGTCGCATGTTTTCAGAGAACTTCTGAAAACGTTCAACTTTTTCTTTACACCCCGTCCATGTGTGTTTGACGCTCACAAAACTACGTGACATTGCTTCTTCTTGATCGACGTGGCTTCTGCTTGAGAGTGGCAGATGTTTATGATCAGACATCAAGTACAGTTGTGGAATGCATCCCACGCTCACGCAATCATGCTTCCGTGCGCCAGGGCCCCGATTTTCTTGCACATGGATAGTTTCGTTTGATGGTTCGCTGTATTGAACAAGAGAGCATGGACAAAAGGAAAGAAAAAAAAGGTAGGCAACGAACATGTGAGAGCTAGATACTGCAATGAAAAAGCAGCGAAGTAAACAAGAGGTAGAGACGGTTGGCCACCCTGCACAGTGCAAGAGTTTCGGGAGATAGAGTGTATTCCGAACGTTTCGAAGCTTAAGCTTGCGACTAATGCATTCTAGGAAAAAAAAATAGACTATGTGAGGCTGTTTTTGGCAAGCTCTAACTTGTCACGTAACTTTGTTTAATGAAAAATTTTGTCTTACAATTAAGAGCTATGACTCCCTGAAAAGAATATACAGATCTTAAAAAGTCTTGAAGTGCCTCTTTAGAAATACTTGTATACATATCACATCGTTCGATCAATCAATCAATAAATCAATCAATCATAATTTTTTTTAACACTGAGTTGCGACAAACGCCTTAAGCTACGGGTAAGAAAAGTGTGGGTGTGGAAACTAACTACATGATCTTCGATACTTTAGGCAGAGCTACGCTGCACTCTGACGAAAAGTTACAGACGCTCACTCAACTGCGACAGGGCTGTTTATGTGCCCGAGGATCAAATTTGTTTACGGTAGGGGTGGGCTGCCAAATAGACGAACACAAGAAGAGACATTGACAAATGGCTACTAAGAACTGATTTTTATTCGAAGAAAGACGGGTATACATATATATTCCAACCTTGACAGTGCTTATAAAATGGTGTGCTTAAAAGCGATAAAGGTCTGCATGATCACGTGTATAACAAAAAGGGTATTTATGATCATGTATAGTGGCTCTAGAAGTTCCACAACTGATGAATTACAATATCTGCCATAACATTTATTGTAGTCTGCTGTCAATTTGTAACTTCACATTACTTTTCAAGTTGTAGGCTGTAAATTTCAACAATGTTGTTTTATGACCGCTTCGTACTGTTGGGAGGGCTGAATCTTTATTAACGTGCTCTTGCCATGCTTCGTTTTCTGGAATTTTTAATTTATCTTGACTGACCTTTGGGTATCTGTGAACTCGAATAAATGGGCTGTTAGATTCGACAGTCAGTCAAACAAAATAACTAAAAATCAGACAGCCCGATGCCTTGGACTGTTTTGGAAGGTCTATCAGTGGGCAATTAAACTATCATTCTGGTTACAGCATTTCTAAATATATGAGCCGATCGTGTTGTTTTGTTGACTTCATGAATAATAACGAATGGGTAATAGAGAGAAAGAAAGAAAGAGAGAAAGAATATTAGAATAATAGGGAGGTCAACTAGACTAAGTCCAGTTTGCTATCCTACACGGGGAAGAGGGATAAGGTGGAGTAAAAAAGAGAAAGGAGGAGGAAATACACATTGCACGTGACACACACACACCGCAGACACAGCGCAGGTTTCACAGGTGGTCGCTCAGTGATTTGCCCTTCAGAATTGTACAAGGGCTTGTGTTGCTTTCTGGGCTGATGTATTTGAAGGCCACGCACCCAAGATACTATTCGAAAAGGGGATGTCTTTCTAGCAATTATTTGAACAAAGGGATCTGCCATTGTCTAAAGAAGTTTTTAGTCTTAGTGATATACATATTTATTGGCTTCTAGTCGCTGATGGCGTTGACTGAACGGAAATTTATGCATACGTGCGGCAGAATGTGCACCTAAGGCCTAAAGCAATGTTCTGCTTACGGCTTCGTTGCAGCTGCACCAAATGTCCTTTTGGTTACTGTAAAGCGTGCTTTGCCTGCAATGTCACCCTGCGTACAAGGAAGCATGCTTTAGGCAACATTCGATGTTCGTGATTTTGTTGGTAACGGTGCTGCTGGAGTTATTACTATCAACGGTAAGATACTGTGCTGGTACTTCTGCGTTGAAGAAATGGCAACAATGATACCAGTGGTACTGGGCGAGGCCTACGCCCCGTAATTAGCATTGGTCGTGGAAACGCTCCTTCATACGCTACCCTAAAATGGAGAAGGATAAGCAAGGAAAAAAAAAACATTGAAATAAAAAGGGCCTAAAAAATACTAGTGATTTCATAGAATGTGTCTGAAATCCTATAAATCTAAGAAGCCAGATATTCGTTTGATATTGGTTAGATTCTCACAAAGTCTAGAAACTGAGCAAGTGAACTTGGAGGTGAGCAGCAGCCCTTGTGCGCTGTATTGAGCAGAATGGCAATGAACACGTCTCTTACACTTTGCCCTTGTGTTTCTTGTGTATAACAATGGGTAGCCATTTGCCTTTTATAGCGGGCTGTCGGGTCTTTTGCGGACACATGAAAGTAGCCACGCACATCAGTGGTTTTCTTGAAGCGCACTAGCGTACACACTCACTTTCTTTTTCCGTTGCTAAAGAAGTAGTGTAGCGAATATGACTTTTATTCGTCTCTTGAGTTTATACGGCATTTATTTTTCCACCCTTAACCTTCCACTCTTTTTCGCGTCACACCGGGATGAGTGGTTTTATTTCGCTTTGACTCTGCTACTCACAGGCAATGCTAGGATACAATCCCATGCTTGAAAATTGCATGAACTAGAGAACCACCGACACGACCGAAAGGAGAGTAATCTATAAGTACGCGAAATATTGGAGCACTTGCATTGCTGCATGACATACCCCATCTAGGCGATCTCCCTGTCTATGGCTTATTGATATACTAGATAGCAATATTCTCAATTCTTTATTTTCAGACCTCAGGCCATGTATAACTAGATCTCCGCTTATTGCTAGTCTTCAATTGGTGACAGTAGATGCTATCAGATACTTTGCATTTTTTCGAGTTTAATGAAGTGTACTTTCATGAGCGAGGTGCCTCACCTTCGCGTGAGGGGCGTGTGAATATATATTGCTATCGCAGCCACTGAAGAGGTGGATGACAGCAAGAATAGAATGTGGAAGCTATGTGGCTTCTACACTTAAACTTTCTACATTTACAAGTGTAGTGACCTTCCAGCTGACACTAAAGCAGTGAGGAATGAGGCTATTGCCTTGTGTTTAAACATTAGAAAAATTGTAATCAGACGCTGCACAGGAATGCTTTTATATGCTGCGTGTGGTTATTATTTCATTTTGATGCGTAAGTACAGCTTTATGTTTTTGTTAATTGCTATCAGGGACGCGTTCATAGGCCTCTCGTTTATGAGTCATAACAGTCATAATAATCAGTTCATTTAGTGAATTTATGGTTACCAACCGGTGAAAGAAGCCAAGCAAGTACGCCGAAACATTCAGTTATTGTGATTTGGTAAATATTGCATAGGAAATTTCAAAAGATAATGTAAACAACTGCACATGGATAACTTTGTAGGTTAGTCTTCCTTAAATATTGTTGTATTTTTTGCAGTTTATCCAAGTGACTGTTATATTTGTTATATTATCAGTCTTAGTAAATTCGTGTTATAATATTATATTAGAGATTGTCATGAATGTGACTTGCCCTACTCACGAAGATTTCTCAAAACGTTCTTTTTACCGGACATACGTTGAGTGCATGATACACTCCTGTTATAGTTCTACTGCACGACTGAATGTATTAATAAATAAAAAGAACTAAGCTAGAATATTCTTCGAGAAACCAGGCGCTACAGCTTGCGAAGTCGCTGCAGTGAGAGTAAGATTGGAAGATAGGTGCGATGCGTCTAATTTCGTAAAAACAGGAAGGACAATTTAGTGTCGCTTCAAACAACTGCGCTCCATTTTTTTTAGCCGCAGATTTGAGTTTCAGAAGACTGGGGCTGGCCATTACAATATCATTCAGAAAAAAAAACTCCGGCCACGATGTCATGGCATGTGATGCATATTATTCATGAACATGATGACCGAGTGCGAAGTTGGGCAACAAAAAGTTTGACCGTGATGTCCTAGGACATTACAAGTTTTCATGCATAAGTGTTCAAAACGTCTCCGAAGTTTAGTGTGAGGGGGGTGATAAAAATATGTGAACCCCATGATATCCCCTCGGTTAGTAAACTGACATTAGTACCATTTCACAAGGTTGTTTTTAGCTTGTACTTAAATCCGCATCGAGTCAAAAAAACAGCCAGATTCAGGGGCTTTCACGCCTATTTTCTAAATGAAACAGGGAGGTTGAAGATTCACGACGTACTTTGCCGCTTTTGCCGTTAAGGAGGTCATTAACGGCGACCTTTAATAGCGGAAGTCATCAGCGTCCTGCCATTCCACGTGCCCTTATACCTTCGCCTTTCATCCTCCACCCGTCTTTATTCAGCGCTTTTCGCAGTTTTTTATTTCATTTAGCTATGCATCGTGTTTTTATTACCTTGTCATATCTGGTGAACATGACTTCGCTGACCATTTTGCCATTTTCTGATACCGCCTTTTTTTTTCCGACTCAGCGTGAGTTGTGGCAGTTTTCGATACAAAGGAAAAACGTAAGAGGAAGTTACCTATTCGTCGGCAATATTTTCTTAGCGCAATGATGAGGAAGAAAGAAAGCAAGAAAGAAAGAAAGAAAAAGAAAGAAAAAGAAAGGAAAGAAAGACAAGAAGAAAGAAAAAAAGAAAAGAAAAAAAAGGAACGAGAAAAGAAAGAAAGAAAGAAAGCAAAAAAGAAAAAAAAGGAAGTCTCAGAAGGCTTCATCAAGCTGGTCCGTCTTTTTCACTCTAAAATACATATAGGGCACCTCTGAAACAGTAAGAGAGGATCATTACTTGCACATACCAAATTTCACTCTTCCAAAGAACTGCAGGTAGAAGGCCACACAGTTGAACTTACTTTCACAATTCAGAGTGATGCTTTTGTGGCCATTTACACAGTCTGAACAGCTCACTCGTTTTGCATAAATCCGAAGCTGTGTATAATCAATGTGGCGCCTTTGTGGTTGCACCTCGATCAATGACCGTGAAATTCAAGACCTCACACGCTGCGACATCTGCTGGCTGCGAGTTAACCGCCCTTTTAGCCGCATTGAAGTCTGTTATGCCAGAATCCCCTGGTACGTGGGTAATAATCTGCGACTCCAAGGTGGCCCTCCAATGTGTGCGAAGTCTCCGACGTAGAAACTACCATCGGTTGTTAGCCCTAGTCAATGAATTTAGCCATCACGCCACTAACCAAGGATACAAGATAGTCTTTCAGTGGCTGCCGGTTTACTATGGAATCAGTGATAACTACTTCGCCGACAACGTTTCCCGATTGGCCCATGACGGAGCACCCACACTGCTCATACCACGGTCAAGAGCCAACGCTGAAGAGAACTTTGCCACATCACGCCTAATGTCACGCTCTCACATTAGTATTCTCTACTGAAGTCCACTCGTTGGCCATAAAACCTCGTTTCATCATTACAACTACACCTACCTTAAAAGACGTCGCCACGTGACGCTACCATTATGTTTCGGTTGTGGCCGGAATAGTTTATACAAACTCATTCAGCTATCTCATCGGTATGGCTGACTCATCAAACTGTGATTACTGCAACTGTCTAAAAATTCTTTACTACGTCTTGTGCCACTGTCTCGATTTTGAACAGGTTTGTCGGACCGTTCGTTGTTCTTTGAGAAGACTGGATGGTCGTCTCTTTATTCAGAAAAGAAGATATTGGGTGAATGGTCTCGCAGCACATCAGCCGCGAAAGCCACACGGATATTTCTACAATTATTGTAGGCAACATCATTGAGCAACTGCCTGTGAAATCCTGCACAGTGTGTGTGGTGTGCAATGTGCATGTGCATCTTTTTTTCCCTCTTACTCTACTATTCTTCTCTTCCCACATGTGGAGTAGCAAAGTGGACGTAGTCTAATTAACTTCGCTACCTTTCTTATATTCCTTCTTTCCCTCTTCTATCACTTTGGGTCATCAGATGTTTCCGCTGCTACTCGCACATAGCTCTCCTACCCTTTTGTTCGATATCTGTCTGATTTTACTATGCCTTCTATTACGAAGGTCCTCAGGGGACGTTACCTTTCTGCGGCAAGTAGTGTATTGGATTGGCCAAGTTTTCTGTGTTCTGTATGAGTCGAACCTCACTGCACTTGCGCTTCGATCAGAACATCCACGAAAAAAAAAATCGGTGCGTGTGCGCTCGAAAATGTTCATGCTCAAGTTTGAAACCCTTTGCATCAGAGAGAGAGAAGAGAAAGGCTATTTTGCAGAGTATTCATGGGAACTATAGCACTGTAAACAGAAATAAGTCGAGATGGGAGTAAATGACCTTGTCCTCTAGCGCACGCCCCGTTCGCTAACACCGTTCGTAGGGATTAAAAATTTACTTCCCATCAGTAGGGGGTTTTTGCATGGTGCCAGGAGGGGTTTTATTTACATCCATCGGGGAACTTTTTCAGGTCAGTATGGGAGTAAATTTCTTGCATCAACCGAGAAAAAAATAATTACTTCAGCAGCCGTACAATGCGCAAACGTAACTTTAATTGCATAACCTTTGAAGCACACAACAATGATTACAGTACTCAAACATGCTCACAACGTTCACGTAATATTACAACATTTACTATTACCACAGCTTGCCACTTGCAGTGCACACCTACCATTTAGTCACCGGGTATATATAGGCACCACATTCTGACTTCCCATGTAGCCCTTGCAGGAGACCTTTTTTTGCTAATAATTAAGCAATAAACACGCACGGCGTAAGTATGATGTTGCGGTGGTCTGATGTATGGACTTCAACACATGCCTTTATGCATTTTATCCTAAGGCTGCCTAATATTCAATGTTTTTTGACTATAGCGAAAAAGTTTTATCACTTGGCGCTCTGTTGTATGGGCTGAATGTGCATTAGCAGTACTGTTTGTGGATCCGTGAAATGCACTGAATCATACACAAAGCCCGCGCGGCCTTGAATGAACACATTAATGAGGCACGTTCAGCAGCTCCACCGATGAACCGAGGTGGACCACCGCTACCGCGTTCGTCGAATAGGCCTCACTCACGAGTACGGCACGGTGATTCGATAAATGACAGCTGGCGATCACAAAATGATTGCTGATGTGCAGTTTGCGTCTCATTATTTTTCCCATGCACAGAAATGGGTGTCCGCTATCCACGCAAATTAAGCTACGAAGTGATAGATTTAAACGAACGAGACGGCTTGCAGTCGCTGTTCCCGTTGCTCGAATGCTTTGCATGGGCATGCATGCATGCTGTACGCTGTTTTTGTGTGTCTCCGCCTCGTTCTGCGCTCGCCTTCAAGTTAGTCATTTGACAGATGCGGTCGCAAGGCGCAGAAGTCTGTTATTCATCCCAGCAGCCTTTATTTTTTGTAAAACACATTCATTGCTTCGCCGGTAGTCAGTGCTAGCTCGTAGCGCTTGCCACAGCGGCCGGCGCGCAGTGCGAGCTCGACACAATGCCGGCTTGATACCGACGGCATAGCGAGGCCTTCTTACCACTTAGATGTTACAGCCGGTGAAATACCGGTGACACTCCGAGATGCCACTATCGGCGGAGACGGGGCGAGCGCGTCGTCGGCGCAACGCTTACACCGATAGCCGGCCAGCCTGCCGTAGTCGAGCGAAGCCTACTTCAGACCGCTTCGAAGGTTTTGAGGGTGAAACTCCAGGAGCAGCCGCTGACGATCGTAACAGCTTACCTTTGCTACCATTAAATTATTCTTCAAAGTTTTTTGTTATTCGGCCATTTGAAACGTGGCATTCACGGCATTTCGTTGAGGAATCGGACCGATGTGCAGCGTGGTTCAACGGTGCGAAGTATATTGAAATGTTCACAGTAAATACCAACCGGTCGCTGCAATTCTTCGCTGCACTTATAATTTCGTTGCCTGTTGACAGATGCTCACATGGTTAGCCACACAAAGCACCTGTGTTTCACACTGATGTGAAAACATATGCCCGTACACACGCACACACACACACACACACACACACACACACACGCTCGCATCCCACTTCGTTGTTTGTTTTTGGACTTTCTGCATTCAACGACAATGCATTTAAAATAAACACACACACACACACGCACACACACACACACACACACACACACACACACGCAACACACACACATACACACGCACACACCCGAACTCCAAAAACTCAAGTGGGGGAAATACACTGCTGCTGCATATCGACCTGCTCATTCCTGAGAAGCTAACTAGTTTATTTATTACAGTTTCATGCTGCACTCACTAGGTTTTACCCATGTTATTTTTTTTAACTAATTGGCTTTTTCAAACAAAAATAAAAATTTGGGAAGTTTCTCCTCTTCATTTATGTTAGATTGGCTTGAGCCCGTTATACCTCCTGGTGGTACGGGCTACCCCCCTTTTTCCTTTCAGTTGTTTTTACATATAGGGGGCGGAAAAAGCAGACACACACACACACACACACACACACACACACACACACACACACACACACACACACACACACACACACACACACACACACACACACACACACACACAAACACACACGCACACACGCACATCACACCCAAAGAGGGTTTTAAAGCTTCCATAGGGAGTTTGTAACCACGTGACCTGAAACTCCCTGGGGAGTTTAACAAGGCTATGCCGTTCATAAACCCTGTCATTAAGCAGGGGGTGTCTTACGGTGACATGCGCCGAGTTCACTCGCTACCAGGGAGTAAATTTAAGCTGTCCAAAGCTGCCTTCACGTATATTCCGAGCACTCTTGAGCGTTTTGTTATCAAAGATATTCTAACATCGAATATTCACTGAGCAAGGAAGCCGTGAGCGGTATAGAGGGATAAGCTCAAAGATCGCGCGAATAGAGATGTTTGTGAAGCGTAGGTTTATACTCTGCTGCTCAAGTAAATTAGGCGAAGAAAGTTGAACCACTAATCGCAGCCCATAAACTTTGATCTTATTTGCCTTTAAAACATTGCTCATACATATTGAACAGTACTTGTGCCACTGTGAGGTTTGAATTTCACTGAAATAATTGTCCTCTAGGATTAAGGCATGTTTCTTTAGCCCTAAAGGCCAACTGCGGCGATGTTTTGACCATGTCAGGATAATGGTGCTTTTATGGTCCTTAGACACTCTTCTCAAGCGCCCGATAACTGAAATACTCAAAAAATTCGAAAATAATTTTCAATTATTGGAAAGCCGCAATACTGAAACTAAACTTAATTCAGTGCGCTTCTACACGTAACGTAAAGATTTGCCTGACGCTGTCGGAAGCTGCCTTATTGTACACAATACCCGCCAGATGGCACTACCTCTCCACGCGGTCCACGGCGATCAGCTAAAACGCTTACGCTGTTATGGTAAATATATGGCGGATCGAGTGTGGCTCACAACGCAACAGTACTTGGCACCTATCGCGCTCTCACTAACTCGGAAAAGCAAATTGCACACTCAACCGAGGAAGCGCCGGCCAAACCAACAAAATCCATAGAAGACAAGCAGACGCTGCAGTGACACATCAGTTCATTACTTCCGCCAGGCAAAGCTCAACGTCACACACAGAACGTTGTCATCAATTCTGGCAAGCAACGTGAGCGTTTCGGAGCAAGCTATAAAATTCATTTGAATAGAATTTGCGAAAATCTCAAGCCTGCAATTTGGCATGAATGGCGTAAACGAGCAAACGAACGTACCAGTGAATTACATTGAGAGCCACTGACCACGAAAAATCACCGGAGTGCTTCAATATATCGAGAATATAGTGCTAAGTTATCCCCGTTTGAAATATAGGCGATGAATTGTACTGCAGTGGCATGCAAGTTTGATCAATCAATTCGTATACCTGACCTGACTGGCCATATTGAGGCTCTAACGTTGAAAGTCATCCTACCTACATTTTTCGAGAGCATTGCCAGGCGATAAACATTGCGAAAACGTCAGGTAGCCACACACACAAAAAATGATTTGAATAACATCTTTAGCTTTGTATATGCGGTTTCATAAATTTCTTGCTTACGTTTGGGCAGATAACATAATTAGTAACCCTTCTTGGGTGTCACGCGTCAGTTTTTTTTTGCGCTTTGTAGGGCTTTGGATAAAATTGAGAAGGCGTGTGTAATGAGTTCCTGCGAGCTCCCCGGCTTTCTTTTTTTTAGAATTCTACAGCTAATATTAAAAGTGCACTGAAGGATGAGGCACAAACGATCAAATAATTACAGCTAAAGTCAGACATCTTTATTGTCTTGTTGTTTACCCATGGCACTGTAAAAGAATGAGAAACAAGTCATACGAAAAAAACACTATCAGTTCGGAAATGTACTAGTTGTCTAGACGTGCTTTAGTCAAGGTACACACCAAAGATGGGAGCCGCATATCCTTTAGCTTAATCTTCTTTTCTCCTATTTTGTTCTCATTGCACAGAAGGCAGGATGATATAACACAGTCAGAAAATAAATATGTAGAAACGCACCCCAATATAATCCAGTGATACAATCTGAGGTGTCAAACGGGGTGAGCGTGTTTGGTGCATCGAATCACAAGCGTAAGTATGGGTCGGAAAGGGACGCGAGTTAGATGCCCGGTGAGCACGAAAAACAATGGCGACGGTCTAGGAACGGGATAGTAGTTGGCTGCAGTACAGTGAATACTCAAATAAGGAAAGGTTGGCGGGCGTGGTGTTCCAAACATAGAAACAGCGCCTGGCGACTGCTCGTGAGCTCATTGCCTAGGCGACAGGCTAGCTTATACAAAGGAAGTGGAGGAACATTTGATAGAGAGATCAGTAGTCATACATAGCTAGTTAAGCCGCTGTAGGGAACGTCATCAGGATCAGTGACCGTAAAACACAAAGACGAGTGACCTGTGACGGACAAGTATGTCCACAATTTCGTATACAGTGGTTAGCCGAGAAGATACCCTGGATTGTCTGCCTTGTAAGGGAATTACGGGAGCTGGGAGAGTTCCTCAATCTCATCCCGCTGACCGGTTGGCCCCGATCCAGCTTTACGGCTCACGTGCTGCTTCAGACTCCAATCATGATGGCATATAGGTGCTATCGATATCCATGTTAGTGAGAACTGATAGACAGTGTTGCCAAGGAAAGTGTAGGGGACTCTTGTTCTAATAATTATGATATGAAAGGTAAGAAAGTACAGTGGAGGAACTGGCCACTTGCCTCTAGCAAAGACCGAACCAGCAAGATTAAAATTTTTGCGCCCGATACCGGTTGACCTCCAGCAGCACTCATCCACCCGTTCACTTTATCAGGTGCATATGGGCATTCAAACCTAGTATTGTTAGTCAGCGCCCATCGCAGCCATGGCGACGAGTGTGGAGCACTATTTTTCCGGTCGGCTTGCATCACATAGCACGTGCGTGACGACAGCATGCAGAAAAAGAGTGTAGCTAAGTAGTTACACCATCAGGCGAAAAATTTGTAGTTTGCAGGTTCAGCCTCTGGTAGAGGGAAGTTATTTTTTCGTCCTTTAGTTCCTTCTCATTTGCATTCAAATGCTTTTTATAACGTTCCTTACACTTTCCTTGGCATCATGGTGTGTTAGGCATTATTATTATTGCGTCTAATGAAGAAAAACGACCCATTAAAGTTTCATTCTCCGAGTGAAGCGGTACGAGAAAAAGCCTATACCGTTCATCTATTTAAAGTTGAGCTTCGTGGAAATTCCTGCTTCTATTTTGTACTTTACGCTTTTGACCTTCCGTGCATAAACCAGCCATTGCCAGAAATTATACGGATTCGCTATGGCGAGTCCCTACACATTTTTTTTATTTTGCCAGGTATTAATGAAGAATAAAAAAAAAAACTGATTCGGTGATTAGCGTTGCCGTTTGACTAACGCGCATTTCATTTTGCTTTTCATTTTCTCTCTCTCTCTCTCTTGTGTCCTCCAAACTATGTTGAGAATTCATTCGTTTTCTTGTGTTTTCAATACAGTAATACTATGCAGCCGATGAGCTGTAGGGATAATCACAGAGAAGGAACTTGATAACCATCATCAAGTTTGCGAGAGAAACAAGAGGTCTTCATGATTCTCTCTCGCTTTTCGCCCCATCATACTTTTCCCACGGAGCAAGGTGGTGAATCAGATGTGTGCCATGTTAACCTCCCGGCCCTTCCTTGCTTCTCTCTCTTTTTCTGGACACGTGCTCACTTTTCTCAAGATGTTGCTTTTTGCCGTCTTCTTCAAGGTGATATGAGATTGGCCCTCTGTAACATTGCAGACAGAGACGCCGCCGGAGACATGAACTGGTCGGTGCTCCCAGGCAAAAGACGAGCGTCCATTGAGCGCTCGGAGCTTGTATCATGAAAGAGGGGAGAAGGACAAGAAGGGAACAAGGTGAGAGAGAAAGAACCACGCACGTTCTAGCTTTTATCCACTTAGGTAAACGCTGGTGCTGCGACACAACGAAAATTGCTCTCAGCAGCTTCGGATGTTTAGCGTTTTCTTTATTGATGAATAGGGAGTTCTTGAATAGCGTACGTGAAGCTTTGCGTCGGCGTGTGGCGCCACTGAAAATGCGTCGCACGCTAACCACTTGTGGGCTCCCGCTAAGTGATGAAAATACCGGGTGACCGTAACGAACACTAACTTAGCGTGCGCTATTTGAAAACTCTCTATTAATCAATCGTAACGGTGCTGCTTCTACAAGGAGCACAATTCAACACATAAGTACGTGGATACACTCATAA
This sequence comes from Rhipicephalus microplus, assembly GCF_043290135.1. Taxonomy (NCBI): domain Eukaryota; kingdom Metazoa; phylum Arthropoda; class Arachnida; order Ixodida; family Ixodidae; genus Rhipicephalus; species Rhipicephalus microplus. The sequence continues at coordinate 6,001,797 of NW_027464600.1, read as the reverse complement.
AAAAGAACTCGCAGACATCCGCCCTTCCAAATAAGGTATAGAAAAAAATTTTTCCGTCACGCAGTGTATTTCTTTAACACTATATTATGGTATATTACTATTATAGTGACGAATATTTTCTGATGTACATGAATAGAAAACAAGGTGAAAACAAGGTGAAAACAAAACATGATGTACATGAATAGAAAACAAGGTGAGAAACATGCGCCAAAATGAAGCTGTATATCAAATGAAAACGTTATTCGGGCATTTATAAGAGCAGCTGCACAGTCAAGGGAAGCTTATGCAATGGTTGTTTATGCGAATGAATTTCCGTTTATTGACTCATTATATGAATGAAAACCATATGAATAAACACCGTTGAGAGGATTCACGAAAGAATGAGCCATTCTACACTAAGCCCTAATGAAATATTAGACGCCCCCTACACGGTATTCACGTTAGCGCTAGCTCCAAACATTTGACAGGATCCCACGGATGCAACGATGGAGGATGCTGTCGTTGACGCTGAGCAACGGGAGGAATGTGTAGATGCTCCCACACGTGTAGCAGACAACAAAGTGTGTGAGACAACAGCCGGCAGTTATACCTGCTCGTAAAGCTGGCAGCGCAGCTATCCATTCAATGTGTTGTAGTGGGGTTCGGTTCGGGGGTGGGGGGAGATTGGCTTGGGAGCTTGGCATGAACAATATTTGGCGTGAGCGAAATATCATGACGTGTATGCGGCCACCTGTCAGCTGGGGGCAAACATACAAAGAAAAGAAGAAAGTCAATTCGAAAATAAAAAAAAGGTGAAATACAAAACAAAAACAATTTTTTCAAGTCTAGGTGTCAGAAAGTTTTACTCAGTATATCTCGTTTGTTACTTTGCATAAACGACATTTGTACTTTTCCGCTTCCATTAGGGCCCCATGAGCTGCATCCCCGCAGTGGATTTACGATGTAATGGTAATGAAGCGACTCGCACCTCATTTCAAGTTGAAAAACGAAACTTCATCGTGATAACACTAATCGACCTGCTCTATTATACCCATAAGGACTTAGTGGGGATAACGCGTGCGGCAAACTGCCGAATCAATGTTCCCGCTCGTTGCACAATATGTTTGTGGGAAGTCGATATGTAATGTGTCGTAGTCTATGCGTATTTTTTTTTTCTCAGTGACTTTTGCATACAGCCGTAGTTCTTGAAATGCATGTGAGGAACTGTTACCCTATCTCTCGTTCTGCTTTCCCTGAGCGTGTGTCCTGATTGCCTCCTCGTTCAAACTCAAGCGTATGGGCCGCACTGATAAGCCAACGCCTGCGGTGCTACGCTGTCCCTGCAGAGCCTGCCTGACGAGGCAAGATGAAACAGTGATTTCCTGCTTCATCGCTTCGTGCATGCAGTGATGTTATTTTGCTGCTTCGATGGCTGAAGTTTTAGGTATGTCTGTGTCGCATACCCTTTTATTTTTTCGCAATTGCTTGGGTCGTCCTCATCTGTCGTCCTCACTCGTGTGACGTTGAGCATCACATCAGCGTTTGCCTCTCCCTGCTGTCAGCACCTCTTTCTCTCCTCAGAGCCTTTCCTTCGGTAGCACTTCTGGGCGTTGAAATTGGCAGACAAATTTGTATACAGTAAAAATGATGCTCTCCGAGAATACAAGATGAGGTTTTGCGTACACTTGCTCTGTTACCAAATTTTTCATTCTTCTTTCAGAGCATTTTTTATTTTTCCATTCTTGTTTCTTTAGGTTATATTGGCGGAAATTTCATTTTGTTTACGCAGAGTCAGCGAGGTTTGGTAGCGATCCTCGGCAACCTCGGACTGCACGTCATAAGAATTTGGAAGTGAAGATGCACACACTTGCACACAATTATGACGATACAGAACAGTCTTAAAACGCGCTAGGTTACAAACAGAGTAATAAAAAATGGCACATCCCTCGTACAGTGGGAATCAATTATATGCGAAGCACGAAAAAGAAAAGTTGATATATCACTTTAAAGTCAGCACAACATTACAAGGTGGAGGTAAATGATGTCGTAAATCACTTCCGTGTCATCATTTTCATGTTTGCATGTGTCGTTTCCTTTCGTCATCAATTCACGTCACGTGATACCAAATTTAGTATATGTGGAGCTAGCGAAACGGCCGCAAGCACGCTATGAGCGTGGTATGTTGTCATGTTCTTACATGACACGGGTGTCAGGACTATCATGTTTGCACTAGTCATATATTTCGTCATCCATTGACATTACGTAACACCAAATTTGGTATTGTGGAGCTAGCAAAATGGCCGCGAGCGCATCATGAGGGCCCAATATACTCCAATGTAGCATTGACGCACGCGCTGGCTGGGCACAGTGATGTTACGTTAGCAAAACGCCAGGACGCTATAGTCTGACGCCAGGTGCGACCGGCGCGACCAGCGTCCGTCGGCGCGGCCCTACGGCAACCGGCGCGAAATTGGCGCCGATGCGTTACGCAGAAAACACTGCGTCTCCCACTTTTCGTGACGGAGGAACGCCGGACGCGCTGAAACGCACATGCGTCAAAGCAACGCAGCACGGCGCGCGCCTGCGAGTATATGGCATGACTAGCGCGTGGCGTGACAACGCTGGCGTGACGCGATGAAATGAACGCCGGCGAGCACGCGCACCGGGTCTCATCGAAATGTATTGGCGCCTTCACTGTGGCATGCAGTCATGTTCTCACATGACACGCATCTCATGATTATCATGTTTCACCAGTCACATACCTTCGTCATCCATTGATGTCACGTAATACCGAATTCGGCATATATGAAGCTAGCGAAACGGCCACGAGTGCATCATGCGCGTAGCATGTAGTCATGTTGTTACATGACACGCATCTCATTTTATCATGCTTGCACAAGTATCCAACCTTCGTCATCCATTCAAGTCCCGTAATACCAAATTTGGTATAAGAGAAGCTAGCGAAACGGCCGCCAACGCATCATGAGCGTTGCTTGTAGCCACGTTGTTAAATGACACGCATATAATGACTATCATGGTTGCACCAGTCACATACCTTCGTCAACCATTCATGTACCGCGATACTGATTTTGGTATATGTGACGCTAGCGAAACGGCCTCGAATGCATCATGAGCGTGGCGTGTAGTCATGGTGGTACATGACACGCATGTAATGATTTTCATGTTAGGGTCTGTCGCTTGTGTTCGCCATGCAATCATGTCATACCATACCAGTTTTGCAACATGTCATGTGAACGAAAGCACCGCAAGAGCTGCGGGACCATGAAATGTCAGCCATGACACGCATGGCATACATGTCAATATTTTTGATGTCATGTCTAGTCAAATATGTTCTTGATACAGTCATGTTACATCACACCAAGTTTGGTATCGATATCATAATCGAAACGGCCAGGAGAGCTAAAAAGATAGATAGATAGATAGATAGATAGATAGATAGATAGATAGATAGATAGATAGATAGATAGATAGATAGATAGATAGATAGATATGCTCAAACTCGCCGAAGTTCGCTAAGAAATACTTCACGTTTAAAAATGTTTGATGATTTCGAGCACTTCGCAGCGTTGAGTCCGACTCAACGCTGCGAAGCGTCGCATCTGGGACGCCCCTTGTTTCTCCGGCTAATACCCACGGTGAACTGCGGTCATTGTCTTTTCCTGCTTCTTTTTATGTGAACAGTGAGTGGGGTGATATTTATCTCCTCATTGTGTACAACGCGGGAGGCTTGTTTAGTTGTTTTAGGGGCGAAGCTCCTTATAGCGGCACCCGTTCGTTTCTTGTAGTCGTAGTCGTAGTCATAGTGTGTAACCAGTCTTACGTTTTGACCTGCAAGGTGTTGCCGGTGGGAGATTTCTCCTGTGCGTTGTTAAACAATAAGAAATTCGTAGCCTGCGCATTAACTAAAAGCCGAATTCTCTTGTCTCTCATTCTCCATTAGAGCCATTGACATGTACATTGAGCACTAACTGAAAAGAAAATGGTTGCTACGTTATACTCGCTGGGCGTAACCTCCTTGGTTTTAGAAAGGTTTAGCGAGCGTTGGGCCGCAGTGCCACGAATACAGTGAACTAGTATATACTAGTTATACTAGCATATAGTATATAGTAGTATATACTAGTATAATGCGACATGCTGCATTTCACGCCGATGCGTTACGCTGACAACACTGCGTCTCCGGCTTTTCGTGACGGAGGGACGCCGGACGCGCTGAAGTGCGCATGCATCAAAGCAACGCAGCGTGGCACACGCCGGCGAGTATATGGCAGGACTGGCCTTGGCGTGGCAACGCCAGCGTGACGCGACGAAATGAACGCCGGCGAGCACGCACACCGCGTCACGCCGAAATGTATTGGCGCCTTGACGGTGGCATGTAGTCATGTTCTCACATGACATGCATCTCATGATAATCACGTTTGCAGCAGTCACAAACCTTCGTCATCCATTGGTGTCCCGTAATACCAAATTTATCATATGTGAAGCTAGCGTAACGGCCGCGAGTGCGTCATGAGTGTAGAATGTAGTCATGTTGTTACATAACTCTCATCTCATGTTTATCATGCTTGCACCAGTCGCATGCCTTCCGCATTCATACACGTACCGTAATACCCAATTTTGTATATGTGACGCTAGAAAAACCACCGCGAGCGCATCATGAGCGTGGCATGTAGTCATGTTGTTACATGACACGCATGTCATGATTTCCATGTTAGAGACTGTCGCTTGTGTTCACCATGCAATCATGCCATACCATACCAGTTCTGCAACACTCCATGTGAAGGAAACCACCGGAAGAGCTGCATGACAATGAAATGTAAATCATGTCATTCATGACATACATATCACGATATTCATGTTATGACTGGTCAAATATGTTCTCCACACAGTCATGTAATGCCATACTACGCTTGGTATCGATACCATTATCGAAACGGCCAGGAGAGCTAAAAGTCGTAGGCGGATAGATAGATAGATAGATAGATAGATAGATAGATAGATAGATAGATAGATATGCTCAAAGTCGCTGAAGTTCGCTATGAAATGCTTCATATTTAAAAGAAGCAACACTGGGGAATGCAGAAAAACAAAGCAGACGAGCGCCCGGTTTATTTTCCTTTACAGTAGAATTTTCTTAAATTAACCAGATGAGACTCTGACGTTGCGATCATTCAGCTACAATGGGAATGATGGGCAACACACAAATTTGCCTAGTCTTCGTGCTCGTGGCTCCGAACAAACTTGTGTCGGCGTTCATTGCTGTGTTTCTTTAATGTCGACGCAAAAATTTTGGTTGTCTGTCTGTCTGTCTGTCTGTCTGTCTGTCTGTCTGTCTGTCTGTCTGTCTGTCTGTGCATTTGTCTCTTTGTCCACTCTTAACGGCATCGGGTACTTGAAACGGCCGACCCCATCCGGAGCGACCACCAATGTTGCTCAAGGTTGAGCGTTCATGCTTGTGAAATTGTGAAATAATAAACGCTTGTCAGTTTCAAGCGGCGAAATAAAGTGAAGGAGAAATCACCCACGTAGGAATTCGAACCTACAGCCTTGAAATCGATAAGAAAATAAAGTAAGGAAAAAAAGGGGGGGGGACACGGCTTTCAACTAATGGCTTCTGTTGAGTGCATGATCGACTATAGCACATCGTGTATGTACAGTCCACGGCCAGGTTTCCCTAATTTTGAGGACTGCATACTTTGCGCGCACGCATTTTTATCAATAAAAAGAATGTATCATACGCGGCTCTTTTTAGCCTAATAAGCCCTAAAAGAAACAAATAACCACACTAAAAAATGGGCAGCCCTTTCAGTATTTGAAGAACACCGTTCTTTCGCACTTAACGCTGCCGCACCACATTTCCACTATCTGCAAGCATAGGGGGCCTTACGAGAACAAAAGCTTCACGCGGAACCCACTGCACTGTCTTTACCGCGTAAGACAACATTTCTTCGACGTTTTCGTTTTTTCTTTTGCTTCTCTATGCCGACCATTGTGGCACTGCCTTCATGGGGCGGTAAATTTGAACCACCAACTTCCTCAAACTCTTGGACTGTTTATATCGCTCCACTCAACTTTGATTTGATTTTATACTCAATAAACAACGAGGACGTGAGTTTGGAATGTCGTGGCTCTAATGATACGCAGGATCCTTAAATGGAGACGGGTGCTCAAATATCCCCAAAACAAGATTCGTAGATCTGGTGCACCTTATTGAACGTTAATACCTAACATCCATACATTACTCTTTTTTTCCACTTAAGTGTTTCGGAGACTTTTTATTTATTATCGACATATTTATTAACGACATATTGAGAATTTATTATCGACATAATAATAAAATCACTGGTTGGCAGGCAACGTAGTCACCGGAGATTGATGGAAGGGTACAGTAAAGACTGAAATGTGAGCAAATGTTTTGTTGCACCTGGTCTAGTGGGTTTGTGAAGCTCCGTGGTTCGTACTTACTCGTTTTTATACGCACAGAACGATAAGGAATGATAGACAATCCAGAGTACTGCGAATTCAACTCTATCTTAGTTGTAAATGTTACTCTATGCTTGTGCCCAACTACATACGAGTTTTGTGCGGTTAGAAAACCTATTCGACAATATAAAGTACTATGCATGTACTCTACTATGGGAGAGCATTAAGGTGTCCTGATGAACCCAATAACATATTTTCTTGTGTTTGGAAAAAAAAAGTGGTTAACGATTTAGAGTGTTTAGATCAAATGTTCGATAATTCAGAGTGCGATGTGTTTTAATATCAGAGAGAATTAAGTTGTTTCTGCGAAAAGCAAGAAAAATGTGACAGGAGGGGGGGGGGTAAGAAAAAAGATTGAACAATTCAGAGTACTTGTATGGGAGATCATAAAGCCGTCCCGTGGGTTAAATGTCCTCTGGGAAATAATTGTGTGATTCGAAAAAGTGTTAACCGATTTCGAACACTTCGATTTCGAGGAGCGTGCGAGTAAAGAACTTCCGGCCTGTTTGAAAAACTTATTGTGACAGATGTCAATAACATTTCAAGAGAACATTTTCTTCTTAGACATATATTGATACGCAACCGCCGGCACAGCCTGTCTGGAAGAAAGAGAAAGACGACGTTGGTGGCTGGTTGTTGATGAACTGTCGCCATCTTGTTCGCCGAGCACAGTGCAACGTATTTAACTTATTAAATACGTTACCCGTAACATTATTGGTGGAGGTTGACGACTCCCGTACCTCGATGGAGACGCGCAGCGGTCGCAACACCGGGGACTCTTCGGCTACTTCAACTGCCAATGCCTCATCCCCACCGGTCTCTCGATCCGAGTCAACAACCTACGTCACCCTGCCACCCCTGCGGGATCCTGGAACTTTCTCCGCTGACGGCACCATCGACGTTGACTCCTGGCTGCACCGGTACGAGCGAGTCAGTGCTACCCACCGCTGGGATCCGACGCTCATGCTGGCCAATGTTGTGTTCTACCTCGACGGCACGCCGCGGACATGGTTCGAAACCAACGAAGCCGAAATCACAAGTTGGGATCTTTTCAAATCGAAGATCCGTGATCTTTTCGGCGATTCATCTGGTCGTCAGCTCGCTGCCAAGAAGACTCTCGCCACTCGCGCCCAGACGTCTACTGAATCGTACGTGTCATACATTCTTGACGTCTTGGCGCTTTGTAGCAAGGTCGATCAGCGCATGTCAGAAGACGAAAAAGTTAACCATGTCCTCAAAGGGATTGCTGACGATGCCTTCAACCTGCTGGTTTTTAATAATGTCACGACCATCGACACGATCCTGACAGAATGCCGCCGTCTAGAACAGGCTAAAGCCCGCCGCGTCACCCACGGCATCACGCGCCTGCCGAACACAGCTGCTACTTCCTCGTGTGATGACTCCGTCCGCCAAGTTCCCCGATGTGACAACCTCACCCGCATCATTCGTCGTGAGGTCGAGGCAGCCCAACCAGTAGCTACTCCATTTCCAACGCCTGATCCTTCACCGACCACTATCTCACTGATACAAGCCGTCGTTCGTCAAGAATTATCGAATGTCGGCCTACACCCCATTCAACCAGTCTACTCTGCCGAGCCTTTTTATCGTCGTCCATCCGCTCCTCGATATGGTTCCAACTACTCTCGACAGCGCAATTTGTCCGAATGGCGTACACTGGACGACAAGCCCATATGCTTCAACTGCCGACGTGTTGGTCATATTGCTCGCCACTGCCGCAATCACTGGGCTCCGCCGGCACGCTATGGGCCTCCTACCCAAGCCACTTCTGACCACCAGTCGTCCTCAACATTTGATTTTGGTTCCCCTATGCCGACCACATCTTCTGATTCTGCCGCACCTCTGACGAGACCTCGCTACGCCCGCTCACCATCCCCTGCTCGCCGTCAATCTCGTTCGCCCCCACAACGCCGTCCTGCCTCTCCGACCTATTCGCAGCGCCTCCGACCGGAAAACTAGGCAGTGCAGCTTCTGGAGGTGAAGCTGCATTGACGACGACCTCTGCAAGAAATCCTCGTGTGACATTACCGACCACCCGGAATCTGTTGAACGTTACTTTAGACAATGTACCTGTGCGCGCGTTGATCGATACTGGTGCGCATGTGTCCATAATGAGTGCTGCTCTTCGTCGCCGCCTAAAGAAAGTTGTCACACCCGCCTTGAACCGAGCCGTTCGAGTCGCCGACGGGGGAACTGCCGCGATTATCGGCATGTGCTCCGCCCGTGTGACTATCGCCGATAGAAGCACTGCTGTTCTTTTCACCGTTATAGAAAACTGTCCTCATGAAGTAATTCTAGGCATGGATTTTCTCACCGCTCACTCGGCCCTTATAGATTGTTCAGCCGGCTGTCTTGACCTTGAAATGCCTCTACTTTCTGATCTGACCAACCCACCCCAAAGTCGCCTTTGCTGCATTGATTTCGCACGCCTTCCGCCTAACTGTGTCACACATATCGACCTCTTCTCTACACCACCTGTACCTGACGGTGAATACATGGTGGCACCAATTCATGCCGTGATGCTTACGCATGGCGTCGCTGTTCCGCACACCATTTTGACAATCGTTGAAAACCGCGCATGCCTTCCTATTGTCAATTTCGCCCTCACAGCCCAAATTCTTCCACAAGGTATCTCCCTGGCCGAAATTACTGCTCTACAAGACCATACGGTTGAACCCTTCAGAGTGGATGATTGCTGCACCTCAGACAATGAACCAACTCTATCACGTTCATCGGGCGTCGACGTTGACCACATGGTACCATCAGACCTCGCTCCTGATCAAGCGGAAGCCCTTCGTCACGTCCTAGAGTCCTATAGTGACATTTTCGACTTCGCCAGCACGGCTTTAAGTCGAACGAGTGTTGTTACTCATCGCATCAATACTGGTGACGCAAGTCCCATTCACCGACGTCCATACCGTGTTTCCGCGTCCGAGCGCACCGTCATACAACGGGAAGTCGAAAAGATGCTTGCAAAAGACATAATCGAACCCTCTTGTAGCCCCTGGGCTTCTCCTGTAGTCCTGATCAGAAAGAAGGATGGAACATGGCGCTTTTGTGTAGATTATAGGCATCTCAACAAAATTACGAAGAAAGATGTTTATCCGTTGCCTAGAATCGACGATGCCTTAGACTGCCTTTACGGTGCTACGTATTTTTCCACTATCGACCTTCGATCTGGCTATTGGCAGATCGCTGTGGATGAGATGGACCGTGAGAAGACCGCATTCGTCACTCCTGACGGACTTTATCACTTCAAAGTTATGCCCTTTGGTCTCTGTAATGCGCCGGCCACATTTGAAAGAATGATGGACTCGTTGCTCCAAGGGTTTAAATGGTCAACCTGCTTATGTTATTTAGACGACGTTATGGTTTTCTCGCCCACATTCGACTCCCATCTCAAGCGTTTATCGGCGATTCTTGAAGTTTTTCGTCGAGCCGGACTTCAACTGAACTCGTCGAAATGCCACTTTGCTCGTCGTCAAATAACCGTACTTGGCCACATCGTCGATGCCGCAGGAGTTCGCCCGGATCCCGAGAAAATTCGCGCCGTCACGGACTTTTCTGTTCCGAAGTCAACAAAGGACGTTCGCAGTTTTGTGGGCTTGTGCTCCTACTTTCGACGGTTTGTTAAGGACTTCGCCATCATTGCACGCCCACTCACAAACCTCCTGAAGAAGGACACCCCGTTTTTCTGGGGTGCTGATCAAGCCTCATCTTTTTCCCAGCTCAAGACGCTCCTTACAACACCGCCGATTTTAGCCCATTTCGATCCATCAGCTCCAACCGAGGTTCGCACTGACGCTAGTGGGCATGGCATCGGAGCAATGCTAATGCAACATCAACGCGGACATGACCGTGTTATAGCATATGCAAGCCGCCTGCTATCTACAGCCGAGCGCAACTATTCAATCACGGAACGTGAGTGTCTCGCTCTCGTGTGGGCAGTCACCAAGTTTCGCCCATACTTATACGGGCGTCCATTCCGGGTAGTTACCGACCATCACGCGCTCTGCTGGCTGGCCTCACTCAAGGATCCCACAGGACGCCTCGCTCGTTGGTCCCTACGATTACAAGAATACACGTTCACCGTAACGTACAAAACAGGGCGGTCACACCAAGATGCTGATTGCTTATCACGCTACCCTGTGGAAGAGGCTGCCCATAATGACACCTTTCCAGACCTTCTGTCTGTGATGCAGCTACTCAACCTTGGCCACGAACAACGCCTGGATGCTTCCCTGCGAACCATCATTAGCAAGCTTGAGTCAAGGCCTCGCGACGCATCTCTACAAATGTTCTTGGTAAAAGACGGCATCCTGTATCGCCGTAACCTCGATCCATATGGCCATGACTTGCTCCCCGTCATACCAGCACATCTTCGTGCGACTGTTCTCAACCAACTTCATGACGCTCCTTTGGCGGGCCACTTGGGCGTCTCTCGCACATACGACCGTGTACGTCGTCGTTTCTTTTGGCCTGGTCTTGCCCGCTCTGTTCGACGCTACGTCGCCGCTTGTGAACCCTGCCAGCGCCGCAAAAAGCCATCTTCGCTACCAGCTGGATTCCTTCAGCCGATCGACATTCCCTTTGAACCTTTTTTTCGAGTTGGCCTCGACCTGCTTGGCCCATTCCCGATCTCCAGCTCAGGCAACAAATGGATCGCTGTCGCCACTGACTATGCGACACGGTATGCTATCACACGAGCACTTCCGACGAGTTGCGCAACCGATGTGGCGGACTTTCTGGTATATGATATTATTTTAGTACACGGAGCTCCACGCCAACTTCTCACTGACCGGGGGCCGCACCTTCCTATCAGCTGTCGTTGAAGAAATCCTGCGCTCTTGCTCGGCCAAGCACAAGTTTGCCACTTCGTACCATCCGCAAACGAACGGTCTTACGGAGCGCCTCAACCGCACCATAACCGACATGCTTTCCAAATACGTAGCGGCCGACCACCAGGACTGGGACGTTCATTTACCATTTGTGACGTTCGCATATAATTCGTCACGTCACGACACTGCCGGCTATTCACCATTCTATCTTCTATACGGCCGAGAACCCGCCCTACCATTTGACACCTTGCTGCCCTCGGTCACGGAGTATGCCGGCGAAGCCATCGCGCGAGCCGACCACGCACGCCAACTCGCCCGCAGCCGCCTGCAGGCTTCACAGGAGCACCAAAGACAGCTCTACGATTCCCATCATCGAAACGTGCACTTTTCACCGGGTTCCCTTGTCCTCCTCTGGTCCCCCACTCGGCGTGTAGGGCTTTCTGAAAAACTGCTGTCACGCTACACTGGACCATACCGCGTCGTTCGCCAGGTGACTGACGTTACATACGAGATCGTGCCAGCCGATTCAACGTCATCATCGTCACCTTCGAGTGACATCGTGCACATAGCCCGACTCAAGCCCTATCACCCTCCTTCTACCGCATCCCAGTTGCTCAAGCACCGAGACGTTGCTTCTACCGCCGGGGGGTTATGATACGCAACCGCCGGCACAGCCTGTCTGGAAGAAAGAGAAAGACGACGTTGGTGGCTGGTTGTTGATGAACTGTCGCCATCTTGTTCGCCGAGCACAGTGCATCGTATTTAACTTATTAAATACGTTACCCGTAACAATATTAACGATGATGACGAAGCAGACTTCATTTACATGAACATAAATATGAGATGACGTGGAAAGAAAATCAGTGTTTAGAAAAAAAAATGCAGCATATCCACGGAGTGAATGATGGATAGTGGGGCGAAGCATCCGTCCGTCCATTCGTTCTTGCTTCCGTCCATCCATGCGTGCGTCTGTGTGGCCGCCCATGCGTCCATCCGCCCGTCCGTGCGTGCATCTCTTCGTGCGTCCGCACGTTCATCTGTGCGTCCGTCCCTGCTTTCGTACGTGCATCCGATCCTGCGTCCGCCCATGCGTCCATCCATCCGTGTAGCCATCCGTGCGTCCATCCATGCATATGCCTGTGTGTCCGTTCGTCCACCTATTCAACACTCCAAGTACTACCATATCGCTTGTTTTAATCATATATTCACCATATATAAGCACCACCATACAGTGGACATTCCAAGGACTAAACGAGAGGCGGCACACGCAGACTTTCTTATGGCTTGCGCTTCAGGTCAACTTCCCACCTTTAACCACCTCGAGTTCATGGTATATATTTGTAGTGCATGATCATCATAATCATTTCTCAACGACCGCGCTGCGCCTCTCGTGCAGCTGATGCTAGCTCGAGCTCCGCGAGGAAGAGAACAAGCTAGCGCACTTGGTGTGTCAGACGTGGAAAGCCACGCGGCTCCGCTTCAGGCGTGGAATAAAATGGCGAGAGAACGACACGATCACGTTGGCCGCCGTCCCGTCTTCCTCTCTCGCTACAATTTGGTGACCCGGAGAACACGCCCTTCGCTGAGCGGCCCGCTGCCATGTTCCCACAACTCTGCCCGCCAGTGCCGCCGTTCCAATCGACCTACACCAAGGTATGGTTCATGCAGCTCGATGCCGTTCTTGCGTTGAATGGTGTCACAGACCAGCCGCTGGTGCACGCCATTCTTCATGGTGCCCTTCCGGTAGAGTTGCGTCATCTCGCTGCCACTTCAAGCACCAGCCCGCAGCCTTACGATGCCCTCTGCACTGCGGTGCTCGCCCGCAACGGCCTCACGTACCGACCGCTTCCAGGGATCCGCGACTTTGGGGCTGTCACTGTGTCGCAACGTGTGCTAGCAACCGTGGCTCCACCAGACTCCATGACGGCCACCTTTCCACCCGCTCGGACCCTGGCACAGGTGACCTTTCGCCCGTTATTGACTTCCCGACCTCGAAGCTTTCGCGTTCAACAACGTCCGATAAAGGAGACTTAACCTCTCGTCTGGCCACTAGCGACGCGTGTCCTGCGCCCGACTGCCCATCCGCCAAGGTTCTCGACATTTGGGCTGAATGCAACCAGTCAGCCACGAGGTTTGTGTTTTCATCGTCCTCGGCCGATGACAATGCGGGCATGCTTACCACCGGCTCGTCTCGGCCGACCTCCATGGCTCACAACACGGCTGACACGTCAGGTTCTATGACGGCAACATCACCGAACGCCCTGGTGTCTACCACGACTACGGACATCGACACGCCTGCTATTCACCCCCCAGTCGCGAAGGCTTCAGTGTCGACAATGTCCGAAGGTGCCTCTACACTCATCTCAATGATCTGCGTGTCCTGCCAGCAGCAACCATCCTCGCCCTTGCAGTCTCTCGCAGGCGAAGTCGAAGCCACAAGCTGTCAACCACGGCCAAACTTCCGAGATGTTGCGACAAAGACCGACGCTCCTGAGGACGACGTGCCTGGTCTGCCTATGCCAATGCTTGGTCGTGTCGTTCTCTCGTCAATTTATTCCACGCCTGAAGCGGAGCCGCGTGGCTTTCCACGTCCGACACACCAAGTGCACTAGCTTGTTTTTTTCCTCGCGCAGCTCGAGCTAGCATCAGCTGCACGAGAGATGCGGCGCGGTCATTGAGAAATGATGATGATGATCATGCACTACATACTAGTTCACTGTATTCATGGCACTGCGCCCCAACGCTCGCTAAACCTTTCTAAAACCAAGGAGGTTACACCCAGCCATGCAGTATAACGTAGCAACCTTTTCCTGTCAGATAGTGCTCAATGTACATGTTAAAGGCTGCTAAGAGGAAATGAGAGACAGGGGAATTCGGCTTTTACTTTTTTCGGCTTGCGCTTCGTATCTACTTCCCACCTTTAACAACCTCGAGTTCATTCATGGTATATACTAGTTCATTGTATTCTTGGCACTGCAGCTCAACGCTCGCTAAAGCTTTCTAAAACTAAGGAGGTTACACCCAGCGAGTATAACGTAGCAACCCTTTCTTGCCAGATAGAGCTCAATGTACACGCCAATGGCTGCTAAAGGGGATCGTAGCGTGCGCGTTAACTAAAAGACGAATGCTTTTGTCTCTCATTCCCCATGGCAGCCATTGGCATGTACAATGAGCACTAGTTTTTATTGTTCAACAACGCACAGAAGAAATCTCTCACCGGCACCACATCGGAGGTAAAAAAGTTATACTTGTTACAAACTACGGGGGACGAACGGGTGCCGCTATGAGGAGCTTCGTTCCTAAAACATTAAACGATTTAAAGTACTAGGTACTCTGTGGGAGAGCCTATATCCAACCCTCTAGGCCATGGGGGGGGGGGGGGGGGGGGGGGTTGATCAAGGGTGTAACGATTTAGAGCGCGGGGTACTCTACTATGGGAGAGCTTGAAGCCGTCCCGAGGATATTACAACCAATCAAACAACGGGTAAACAGATCACCACGATAGTAGCATTGACGTAGTACGACTACCACGCTCTTTTTTTGTAGCTGCTTGGTAACTGTGCGAAGCCACCGGAACTGTTCTGGGTAATAAGTCCACTCTATGCGTAATATTTGGCAATGCTTCACAAACGCTCATTAGTGTTTGTATAACGGCAGTTGGTGCTTTCAGGTGCGTAATTTGTTTAATGAAGCGAATAGCTTACTAAAGCTATTTTTATTCCACAAGCGATTATTGTTGAGAACTTCCGCGGTTTGCTTTTGTTTTCTGCTCACTAATGTATTTTTCAAAGGAACACCAAATGATGAACTCGAAATGTGGCGTTGATTCGACTACATGTTTTTAAATGTGAAGCATTTCTTAGCGAACCTGAATGTATTGCGAAGGTATGATAATAGTGGACACATGATAAACATGAGATGCGTATTATGTAACAACATGACTACATGCGACGCTCATGAGGCGCTCGCAGCTGTTTCGCTAACTTCACATGTACGAAGCTCGGTATTACGCGACAGGAACGGACGGCATAGGTAAATGACACACCAAAACATGATAATCACGACATGCATGTTATGTGTGAGCATGACTACATGCCACAGTCAAGGCGCCAATACATTTCGACGTGACGTGGTGCGCGTGCTCACCGGCGTTTTATTCGTCGCGTCACGCCGGCGTTGCCACGCCAGGCGTTCGCCGTGCTGCGTTGCTTCGACGCATGTGCGCTTCAGCGCGTCCAGCGTCCTTCCGTCACGAAAAGAGGGAGACGCTGTATTGTCTGGGTGACGCACTGGCGCGAAATACAGCATGTCGCATTTGGCGCCGGTTGCCGTCGGGCCACGCCGACGGACGCTGGTCGTGCCTGGTGTCAGACAATAGAGTGCTCGCGTTTTGCTAACGTAGCGTCGCTGTGCCCAGCGTGCGCGCGCGTCAACGCTACATTGGCGTATATTGCGCCCTTCATGATGCTATCGCGGCCATTTTGCTAGCTTCACATATACCAAATTTGCTGTTACGTGACGTCAAAGATGACAAAATATACGACTGGTGAAAACATGATAGTCCTGACACGCGTCTCATCTAAGAACATGACAGCATACCACGTTCATAGCGTGCTAGTGGCCATTTTGCAAGCTCTACCTATACTAAATTTGCTACACGGGACGTGAATAGAAGACGAAGGGAAACGACACATCCAAACATGAGTATCATGACACGGAAGTCACGTACGGCCACATTTACTTCCACCTCGTAACGTTGTGCTGATTTTAAAGTGACATATCAACGTTCCTTATTCGTGCTACGCATATCATCGATTCCCACTGTACGTGGGATCTTCGATTTTTTTTATCGAAGTATGAAAGGCGACCGCTGCGTAGAAGTTATTCTACTTCGAGATCAAAGAACGTGCAAAGTCTCAACGGCGCGTTGCCGTCCATGAGACGTCAACAGTATTTTGACGTGATCAGCGAGCTCCTAGGCCATGCCTCAGGCGCTGAGTGATGATGAGCGAGCGGCAATGACGTCGACAATTTAGTGTTGTCATCGTGGTTTCTACATGTGGTACCGTCTGGTGGTGACGCCTGGGTGCCTGGCAACGGTTTCACTTACACTGCTTGGCTTGAGTCGCGCAGCGCGTTGGTGGGAATGCAGCGTTTTCCTTGGGCTGCTTCGGGTGCTTTGTCGTGGAGTCGTGAGCGTGAATGTGATAACTTGAAGCTAAGGTCATCGCGAACAAGTAACACGCCGTGTTAATCTGTCTTGCCAGCCAGCGTGGCCCAAGCATGCGTCTCCAGTTTTTTCATCACTGCTCGGTCTGGTATTGATTCCAGAATCACTGATCAGAAGAGGATTGAACCGAAAATGATTCACCACGCCGCTTATAGCCGCGATTCCACATTCCTCATTGTTTTCATCGTCGCTTGTGGATGCTGATCATAGTTGCGATGACAAAAGGGGTCGCGATGACATGCCCATGCGCGCGCGCGCCGAGCAGACGAATTGTGAACATGTAGAACGCACGTCACCATTTCGTGTGGGCACGTGATCAGATAGGGCGGGACCGTGTGAGGTGACCACTTGGCAGCGCTGGCATCGCAAAAACTGGCTAGCTTTGCACAAGTTTTGATTTGGGTTCAATGCTGGTCATACTATTCGATATTACATATATTATTCCACCCCTTTGTTGCAATATTAGCAACGAATCCTTACTAGGGGATTAATATAACTACGCTATGACGCAAAAAGCGTGACATGCGTCAAGTTGATGTCACTGCTCCAATAACTGCATAGTGTAGAATAGCTATCTTCAAGCATACTTTCTTCGGAAAACCAGGCACCTGTAATGTAACGTGTTTTAGCTTGTGAGATTACATGGAGTCTTACGCTGCCATAGTAAAACGCCCAGGCACTGCAAAAGTAAAGCAAAATATTTCAATTTCATTTGCCCCATTTATGGTAGAGCCAATGGCAGAAGGGAAGCAGGGCAGCGTTGTTACTGCGACAAGGTTCTGTGCCATAAAAACCGTGTTAAAAGTAATTTTATCTTACAGTTGGCGAACAATTAAAGGATGACAGTGCGACTGCCGCAACTACCGCAGTCTGTTACTACGCCCTAAAGGTAGGGCATTATGGTTACGATGATACGCAAGATTTACAAATAGGGACCGATCCTTAGGTATGTGAAAATTTAGATTTATAGGTCTGATGCAGCTTAATCAACGTTCCTCTGTCGCATTTAACGCATTACTCTTTTTTTTCTGGTTTCATGTTTCGCAGACTCTCATGCGTTTTATTTCTAGCGTAATAATAAAATCGCTGGTAGGCAGTCAGCGCAGTAGCTGGAGAATGATGGAAGGGTATAGTGGTAGCTGAAATATGAGGACTTGTTCTGTTGCGT
The DNA here is from genome assembly GCF_043290135.1 of Rhipicephalus microplus. Classification (NCBI taxonomy): domain Eukaryota; kingdom Metazoa; phylum Arthropoda; class Arachnida; order Ixodida; family Ixodidae; genus Rhipicephalus; species Rhipicephalus microplus. The sequence goes on along the minus strand of NW_027464600.1, from coordinate 5,984,063 downwards.
GTGCTCTCGTAGGTAGTTTCACCGAAGTGGTCGAGGGGTAGAATGCTTGCTTCTCGTAGGTTTGTGAAGTTCTGTGGTTCGCACTCGCTCGTTTGCATACGCACAGCAGGATAAGAAATGGTAGACAGTGCAGAGTACTGTCAGCTCAACTCTACGTGAGTTGTTTTTTAAATTATGCTTGTGCCAGACAGCATACGTGGTCTCTATGATTGGTATGCGATCGAAAGAAAAGCAGAAATAGAAGACATAGGAGGCATATGATTAGGTAAGCATTCTATTTATTCGCCGCCAATTCGTCTAAACTGCCGTCGTATTTCGCTTCTACTTGAGCCGTTGCATGAGTAGAGCAATCATGGGGGTTCTTTATTCTGACATGAACCTCGCGTCAATGGTAAAGTTCGGCTCCATGAGCAGTACGGTACGCCCTATGCTCCTTGTTTAGCTCCTTGTTTAGGAACGGCTCAGTGCTCTCCCATAGTTGAGTACGAAGTGCTCGAAATCATCAAACATTTTTAAACGTGAAGTATTTCTTAGCGAACTTCGGCGACTTTGAGCATATCTATCTATCTATCTATCTATCTATCTATCTATCTATCTATCTATCTATCTATCTATCTATCTATCTATCTATCTATCTATCTATCTATCTATCTATCTATCTATCTATCTATCTATCTATCTATCTATCTATCTATCTATCTATCTATCTATCTATCTATCTATCTATCCGCCTACGACTTTTAGCTCTCCTGGCCGTTTCGATAATGGTATCGATACCAAGCGTAGTATGGCATTACATGACTGTGTGGAGAACATATTTGACCAGTCATAACATGAATATCGTGATATGTATGTCATGAATGACATGATTTACATTTCATTGTCATGCAGCTCTTCCGGTGGTTTCCTTCACATGGAGTGTTGCAGAACTGGTATGGTAGGGCATGATTGCATGGTGAACACAAGCGACAGTCTCTAACATGGAAATCATGACATGCGTGTCATGTAACAACATGACTACATGCCACGCTCATGATGCGCTCGCGGTGGTTTTTCTAGCGTCACATATACAAAATTGGGTATTACGGTACGTGTATGAATGCGGAAGGCATGCGACTGGTGCAAGCATGATAAACATGAGATGAGAGTTATGTAACAACATGACTACATTCTACACTCATGACGCACTCGCGGCCGTTACGCTAGCTTCACATATGATAAATTTGGTATTACGGGACACCAATGGATGACGAAGGTTTGTGACTGCTGCAAACGTGATTATCATGAGATGCATGTCATGTGAGAACATGACTACATGCCACAGTCAAGGCGCCAATACATTTCGGCGTGACGCGGTGTGCGTGCTCGCCGGCGTTCATTTCGTCGCGTCACGCTGGCGTTGCCACGCCAAGGCCAGTCCTGCCATATACTCGCCGGCGTGTGCCACGCTGCGTTGCTTTGATGCATGCGCACTTCAGCGCGTCCGGCGTCCCTCCGTCACGAAAAGCCGGAGACGCAGTGTTGTCAGCGTAACGCATCGGCGTGAAATGCAGCATGTCGCATTATACTAGTATATACTACTATATACTATATGCTAGTATAACTAGTATATACTAGTTCACTGTATTCGTGGCACTGCGGCCCAACGCTCGCTAAACCTTTCTAAAACCAAGGAGGTTACGCCCAGCGAGTATAACGTAGCAACCATTTTCTTTTCAGTTAGTGCTCAATGTACATGTCAATGGCTCTAATGGAGAATGAGAGACAAGAGAATTCGGCTTTTAGTTAATGCGCAGGCTACGAATTTCTTATTGTTTAACAACGCACAGGAGAAATCTCCCACCGGCAACACCTTGCAGGTCAAAACGTAAGACTGGTTACACACTATGACTACGACTACGACTACAAGAAACGAACGGGTGCCGCTATAAGGAGCTTCGCCCCTAAAACAACTAAACAAGCCTCCCGCGTTGTACACAATGAGGAGATAAATATCACCCCACTCACTGTTCACATAAAAAGAAGCAGGAAAAGACAATGACCGCAGTTCACCGTGGGTATTAGCCGGAGAAACAAGGGGCGTCCCAGATGCGACGCTTCGCAGCGTTGAGTCGGACTCGATGCTCTAGCTGGAAGTCAAACGATTGGTCGCGAATGGTTGTCGTAGGGGTGCCTCGCGACGACTCACGTTCAGGTGAACTCTGGGTCGGCCCGTAGACTTCTTTTGACAATTCAGAGCCACAGGCCCCGAGCCACCAGGCGCCAACAGGAGCCGGGAGTTTCTTCTCCGCGTCACTGCTTCTTTCGCTGAACTCTGCTTCTCGCTCACGCGCTGCTCCTTCACTCCTTTTTTTTCCCTTTTTAAGATGCTCGCGCCACGAGGTCTTATCGCGTTTCTCCTCTCCTTCTTTTATTTTTGGTGTAGGTGTTACAGTAGCGTCAAAGCATGGCCGTCTCCGTCATTTTCACTTAACACAGAGTGTGCACCCGTGCCACACGACAACCATATAGCATAACTGCACCATTGAATGTAACCTTAGGAGTACGACGAATGACTACAGGGCCTACATTATTTTCCAATTTTGGACACCTATACGTTCCCACAGTAACGTTAAACAGCTGACGGTGGATGACAACCAAATGAACAAAAAGAAAGCGCAGGCCACACAGAAGCGGAGCATAAAGAAGTAGGCTTAAACTGCCGTCCACAGCGCCACCTACTCCTAGATAAAACGAGATGACCGTATTCAGGGTCGTTCGTGGTGATGGCGCAAAGGGACGATGCCTGCTATCTTTAAGACCGGAGAGGTAAGGCTGCGTTACAATAGCCCCGACACCATCGTCATCAGGAACGGTGTTAGAGCCAGGGATATTCTCTCGCAGCCAGGTCTGTCACGCGGGAGCTTCACGACAATAAACAGTGGCCGTTACGTGCGTCTGCCAGAAAATCGCCCACATTTTGGACATAGGAGCAATTGGGTGCTTGTCATAGGCCGTAAAGTCCGGTAATAGTTCTTCCCTCGTTTTCCTCCTTGTGTTTCTGCTACGTCTCCCCCTCATCAAAATGCAAGTGTTACGTACAAGCAATATAAAGCATATATAGACGGGGCGGCAGACAAGAGAAGACCGACTAATGATGATATGAATTCTGGAACATATATGTCACTGCCAGTGCCTTCCGCCAACGGATATCAAGCCCATTATACACTCAGCTTAGATGCAGCTAAATATTTGCTAGCGTTTGGCACCTTCATCTGTGTTTCCTTCCCTGGTCGTGTGCAACAACTATGCTCATTTTTACAATCTTTCTATGGCGGGGTACCTAGCCATACTGCGGTATCATAACGAGCGTTAACTATGGCGTTAACTAGCCACGAACTTGAAGAAGTGATCCTGCAAAGTGAGAAATTGGGTAAAGGAGAGGTGGTGTGCGGTGGTGCTTAACACTAAGTGGCAGTAAGGAATATAGTCATGACATGCAGTTATGACAGCAAAAGTGTACTCATGGCAACCGTACTTTAAAGGTTAGTGAGGCGCATTGCATCGTAATCCCACTCTGCGGTGTGAGTAGAGGGTCCATTATATTTATAACCGCGGAGATCATGGTAGTTGAGCATAGCCTAATGACATTAATATGGTGCCATGTGCATGAGTTGGTGTAAAAATCCTTTGTTATCTCGCGGCGCGAAGTGGCAGCCGCCTGTCTCCTCCTTTGTTGCCATATATTTATAAAAAAAGCCTTATAAAGGTGTAAAGTGACAACTTTCTTTTCGACGTGAATGTTTATGATAACGGTGTCTGAAAACTTCTTTTTCCGACCTTAATCTCCTAAGAGCAGCTTCAGTTGTGGGGGAGGGAAAGAGACACACTTTGATGAAGACTGATTATGCGCGTCTGGTTATGTGATCAGAGCTTTCAAGATGAGGTAGCAGATAAGTTAAGGGTCAGCAGCCGAGCACTTTAACCACTGTACAACCACGAAGTCCGGCTTTTTTCTTTCCTTTCTATAGCTGCCGGCATTTTCCTCAATGTAAGTTGAACCCTATCGCTAAGCTTCTGTATTTCTGCCCAGTGGGTAGGTACCGGTAATAATAATATCTGGGATTTCGCGTGCCGAAACGATGATGTCATTATGAGGCTCACCGTAAGAGAGAGCTCCAGAAATTTTGATCGCCGTAAGAGAGAGCTCCGGAAATTTTGACCACGTAGGGTTCAATAGCGAGTATGGCTTGGTGTTAGGATAGTTGGTTCATACCATCAGCAGACACGTTTAAACTGCACGATGAAAAAGGCAACGAAGTGCAGTTTCTTTAACCTGCACCGACATCGCACAGTGAACGAGCGTGTAGCGTTACGCCTCTACTGAAATGCAATTGCCATGGCCGTGATGCAACCCACGACGTTTAGTTCGGTGAGTAGGTGCAGCTGTTGTATACCTTACTCTTGATGGAGAGTGGCAATCGACCGGTCATCATTTGAGAATGCTTGCCCAATGTGCTCCACCCCATTCTCATTCTTCTAGTCGCTGCACTCTCGTGGTTGCAATGTGCGGTGCCCAATGACCTGCGTAAAACGTATTGCTTTGTCCTGTTCCAAGACTGCTGAACATTACCTTAGCTTTATAGACTACAGATCAATCTTAAGAGTTACCGCTCGGCTTCGCCTGTCAAATTCGTTATTCAGGCTTTCATGTCGTCCCATAAGTTACTCATCAAGTCGATGCCATCAGGCATTCGAAGGTAACTGAAGTGTTCTAACGTTACTTAATCGTTCAGATCACGTTACATGAAATAAAGCGCTCACGTCAAGAGGAAGATAAATATATTTCTGATACAAGGAGGTATGTTTCCTGTTGCTTTGAATTTCGCCAAAATTGGAACAAGTAAAAGGCATGCTGCAGAAAGTAATGTGGTGACAAGCATAAAAAGTGCAATAAATATAACGAAAAAAATGAAGCAAAAATACCAATAACACCATGGTGCATTCACAGCGGAGTAATGACTGTCAGATATATTGTGACGATGGAACGCGTTTATTTACAAGATGGGTAATTCAGAGGTGTAGCTCAGCGAAGGATCCACAGCGTCGCTCGCGAGCCAGTCGAGTCTCTCCCTCCTCTTCGTCGAATCTTCGCTAGCGCGTTTCACTTCCCGGTTCGCAGACGATGCCCTCTGGGCGAGTCACTCAGATGGTTGATGGTGGCACGGTTTAAGGCGCGCAACGTGTGTCAGTTGTGTTTTGCTAGAGTGGCGACCATTGCTTGTGACACTCGAGATTACGTACGTGACGTCGCTGAGGCGGTCAAGAATGACGAATGGACCGGAATAGTGAGCCAAGAACTTCTGGCACAAACCACGTTTGCGGACTGGTGTCCATAACCACACAAGATCGCCCATACTATAAGATACGGAGCGATGGCAGGCGTCGTAACGTTTCTTAGAACGCTGCTGGGATGCCAAGGTTCGCAGGCGTGCGATGCGGCGGGCTTCTTCTGCACGGCAGAGCGTCTCGGCTATCGAGGTTTCCACGTCTAGTGTAAAAGGTAGTATAGTGTCGAGACAAAATCGTGGGGAGCGAGCGTACAGCAGGTAAAATGGAGAGTAACCTGTAGTCTCATACTTCGCGGTATTGTACGCGTACGTGATGTAAGGTAGCACTTCGTCCCAGTTTTTGTGCTTAGAATCGACATAAATAGACAGCATGTTCGTGAGAGTCCGGTTCGTGCGCTCTACGAGACCATTGGTCTGCGGGTGATATGGTGTGGCATGGCGGAAATGGCAGGCAGACAGACGCAGGATTTCTTCAACGACGTCGGCAATGAACTGACGTCCGTGGTCACTAATGACAACGCGTGGAGGACCATGGCGGAGAATTATACAGCGAAGCATAAACTGCGACACGTGCATGGCCGTTGCAGCAGGTATTGCAGCAGTTTCTGCGTAGCGCGTTAGGTGGTCAACACAGACGACAACCCATCGATTGTTACTGCTCGATCGTAGAAATGGACCGGGCAGATCGACACCAACAGTCTCGAAGGGAGAGTTTGGAGGTGGAACAGGATGGAGGAGTCCTGGCGGCATAGCCGTGGGATGTTTGTGTCGTTGGCATTGTTCGCATTCAGCAACGTATTTTTCCGTGTCGTGTCGCATCTTGGGCCAATAGAACCTTTGCTGGATTCGTTGAAGCGTTCTGGAGAAGCCCATGTGGCCGTAGGTTGCGTCGTCGTGTAAGGACCGAAAGACGTGAGCCCGTAAAGTGCGTGGAACAACTAGAAGCAGACGGGCGCCTTGTCCGGAATAATTCTTCTTGTAAAGGACGCCGTCATGAACCACAAAAGAGCTTGAGTTTGCGTGTTCATTTGCGGAGGCGAACAGAGAATCTAAGGAGCGGTCCTCTTGTTGGGCTGTCCGGAAAGTCGCGAGATCAGGGAACTCAGAGGCAATAGCGCCGATATACTGGTCGAAGTTGTCAGCGTCGCACTCCGTCGTCGGTAGAGGAAGGCGCGATAGGCAGTCGGCGTCTGCGTGCCGGTTACCGCTCTTGCAGCGTACTGTGAAGTCGAACTCCTGTAAGCGCAAAGCCCATCGCGCCAGTCGTCCAGATGGGTCTCGGAGGCCTACCAACCAGCATAGAGAATGATTGTCAGTGATTACCGAGAAGCGACGGCTGTAGATGTATGGGCGAAATTTGTGCACGGCGAAAACGACTGCGAGGCACTCCTGTTCTGTGACTGTGTAATTTCGTTCTGCCTTGCTCAACGAACGACTCGCGTAAGCGACCACGTGTTCAGCATTGTCATGGCGCTGAACGAGCACTGCACCAAGGCCGATTCCACTGGCATCTGTGTGAATTTCCGTTTCAGCAGAAGGATCGAAATGGCGTAATACCGGTCCTGAAGTCAGTATGAACCGAAGCTGCTTAAAGGCTGCTTCTCAATCCGGTGTCCAGTGGAAAGGGACATCTTTTTGCAGCAAGTCTATCAGTGGTTGTGCTTTATCAGTGAACTTCGGAACAAATCGACGAAAGTAAGAGCACAGGCCGAGGAAGCTACGCAACTCCCTGGGGGAGTGCGGCTGCTTGAAGTTGCTGACAGCGGCGACTTTCTGCGGGTCCGGTCTCACGCCATTTTTATCCACCAGGTGTCCCAGAACCAAGGTTTCACGTTCTCCAAAGCGACATTTTTTTTAGTTCAGTGTAAGCGCAGCTTCCTCGAGACAGGTTAGAACGAGGTCAAGGCGATGATTATGTTCTTCAAATGTTCGGCCAAAAATCACCACATCGTCCAGGTAACACAGCCAAATTTCCCATTTGAGGCCCCGTAAAATGGTGTCCATATATCTTTCAAATGTGGCGGGGGCATTACACAAGCTGAATGGCATAACATTAAACTCAAACAGACCGTCGGGTGTAACAAAGGCCGTCTTTTCTTTGTCAGCCGGATCCATGGGGATCTGCCCATACCCGGATCGCAAGTCCACTGATGAAAAATAGGACGCTGAATGCAGGCAGTCGATGACATCATCGATGCGAGGAAGCGGGTACACGTCCATCTTAGTTATAGAGTTGAGACGTCGGTAGTCAACGCAGAACCTCCAGAACCCATTTTTTTTCTTGACCAAGATAACAGGCGCGGCTCGGGGTTTTGACGATTCTTGAATTACGCCATAGGTTAGCATCTCGCTGAATTGCTCTGAAATTACCTTGCGCTTTGACGCGGAAACTCGATAAGGTTTCTGTCTGAGGGGATGCGCAGATCCGGTGTCGATCTTGTGACGAATGCGTGTGCTGGGCGTCTGAGGTCTATGCGACTTTCGTGCATAATCAAATACTTTAGCGTGCCTGGCCAGCAGTGTAACCAACTCTTTGCGCTTATGTGAGGGAATAGACTTGCTAACCATCTTATAAAATTCGTATTCCGTACCGGATACATCAGCATAGTCCGAATTTGCCGCATTGCTAAGAGCTCCTATGCAGATACTGCACTGCCCTTCAAACATGGCAAGGCGCATTCCCTCTGGTAGTACAACAGACTTGGATGAGCAGTTAACTACCCATAATTTAGTTTTTACCTCGGTGAGAGACACAACGCAGCACCGCAGAAAGATGTTTTTCTTCATGCAAAGCAAAGGCAACGGCTCAATCACAATATCAGGAGAACTGAAACTCGAGTCGGCATTCGAAGCAGCAACGGGCACGCTGCCAGTAGACCATGCCGGTAGAATAGTGTCTTTAACTACAACGACGTTGTCGTCTCTGCTACGCTGAGGCTGCTGGGCGAGGGCGGACAACAGAACCTCGCCTGCCCCGCAGTCGACAGTCGCACGGCACTCTTGCAAGAAGTCAATTCCAAGGATAACCTCATGCGTGGAATGAGCGAGCACTGCGAATTCTGCCTTGAACGATTTACCAGCAACACGAACAGACACAGTGCACACACCTACTGGACACAAAGCCGTGCCGCTGACTGCTCAAAAAGTAGAAGATTTATCCTAATAAAACATAACCTTGCGGCCAAGTCTCTCCTTGAAAACTAAACTCATTACAGAAACTGTTGCGCCGGTGTCTACCAGAGCCATCGTGGGAACATCGTCAGTGAATACATGAACATTGTTGTGAACCATGTGAACTAATGAAGGCATACTTGTGTGTAAAGCGGTACGTCCAGCGACCTCGCCTCCATCGGCCGCGCCGGCTAGTTTCCCGGTGGCGGAGAGGAAAGCCGCGGCCGGGGACGGGGAGATGGGGACCGTCGCTGGCGCGTAGTAGGTGGTGTCAAGCTCCTCACAGAGGCAGGCGAGTCACTGTGGATGTTCGGCCGGTGCCCGTGCTTCTGGGCAGTTGAATCCGAAGGCCAGTAGGCGTAATTGGGCTGTTGGCTTCGCCGTGCAAGCATCGCTGGTTGGTCAGAAAACGTCGTGCGTGGGCGACGTCGCGATGGGCAAAACCGGGCGATATGTCCGCGAACACTGCACTGGTAGCACACGTGGCGTTCCCGAGGCACATTGAATGCTGCGGTGTGGAGAGGATGCTCAGGGAACTGTTGCCACTCGGACACAAACGGAGGCGGTTGGCTGTCGTAGCTATAACTGCTTCGGGGCGCATAAGACGACTCGACGTAAGTAGCCTGTGGTGGCGGAGCCCTCAGCCATGGACTGCGGGTGGAGTAACTGTGTTCGTCGAAACTCGCAGCATTGATGCTTGGGGATAGTGTATCACACTGCGGGTCTCCAGCTTGCATGGGAACAGAGACATGGCGATGCAGTTCCTCCCATACAATCTGACGAATGGTGAAGGAAAGGTCGGCAGGTGGGGAATTCTGGCAGACATCGACGGTGGCAACAGTCGTGACGTTGGCCAGACGTCTGAACTTCGATGTGATGCGACGAGTTTTAAGAGCCTCGAAGGTTCGGCAGTGGTTAATCACGTCGGTCACGCATTACAGGCTCTCCTTGCCAATGAGGAAGTGGTAGACGTCATCGGCGATGCCCTTGAGTATATGGCCCACTTTGTCTTCTTCCGTCATGTGGGCATCCACCGACTTGCACAACTTCAGAATCTCTTCAATGTAGGTTCTGCATGTCTCACCGGCGACTTGAGCCCTCTGCGACAACGTCTGCTCGGCACGTTTCTTCTTCGTTGCTGGGTCTCCAAAGCATTTCTTAATTTCCTCCACAAACTGGTCCCAGGTTGTATATGTGTCTTCATGGTTCTCAAACCATACCAGCGCCGTGAAATCGAGGAAGAGCCCCACGTGAGACAGCTGGCTAGCCGCATTCCAACCGTTCGAACGGCTCACCAGCTGAAAGTGGCTTAGCCATTCGTCCACGTCATCGCCGGGTTTCCCTGTGAAGGTTCGCGGCTCCCTGTAGTGGTAGGGTGACGTCCTTGCGGCTGGTTACTGGTTGTCTCCGTCCGAGCTCATTTCTTGAGGTAATGGTGCCAAGCCCGCTAGTCGACGGCTGCGGCGAAGCTCGTGTAGCGGTTCCGTCGTTAGGGGACGGTGCCTCTCCGGTATCACTTGGTAGTAGCTAGCTTACCCAGCACCTTCAACCAACGTTACTAAATTCTTCTTCAGTTTGCAAACTCTGCTGGGACGAGGCGGCGAAACGCGGCCCCTTTTGTTTCCCGCTCCCTAGGTGGCACTTCCGATCCCATTTGACCGGTCGCCGCGACGTAATGGATCCGATGCACAGCGTTAAGCGGAGTTCTTGCGGTTAATTTGGCGTTGCGGGAGTTATTTTTCGTGATAGCGCACTAAGGTTATTACGAGTGGGCAATTAAATCACCAGTTGTGTGGCTAATGCGGTGCCACATGGTGGAGGTGCGAGTGCTATGCCTGAATATTGCGGGCATTGCGTTAATTTAGCCGTATTGCGTTCTTGTTCTTTAAAATTCAGCAGTATATATTAAAAAACCATTGCAGTGGGCTTAATGGTAACTGCTGGAGGACTACTTGAATTCAGGTGCATGTTAGAGAAACCACAGGGGGCAAAAATTTTCAAAGCTCTTCAACACGACGTGCCTCGTAATCGTATAACCTTAGTTATTGTTATATTATGGGGCACGCATCACATTCATCTGATGCCGCTAGAGATATTAGAAGTGTAAAGCCTAGAACAATTTGTTCGTTCCAGATAACTCAAATATACGATCCGAACGTTTTTTTTAAAGAAAGCACACGAATTCAATAAATGCGTGTCCCTTATAAGACTATAAAATGTAAAATACAATGAGTTCAGCAAAGTCTTATTGAATGACCACTATTTATTCAACGCTACAACAAACGAACTGGAAGTCACTTTTGTTCGCACTGTGTCAAAACTACTTCCCCATGCAATATTAAAACTGTTTCACCGTCAACACTGTGCACGTTGTCAAGATGTCATCCTCCAGGAAGTGGAGGTCACACACAGCGCAAAATATTGACAGTTCCTTATCCAATCTCGGTATTTCTTGTTGCCACTGTTGAAGACCCACCTCATCAACGGGTGGCTTGAAAAAATGCCTTTTTTTGGTCACACAGTTCGTCAAATCGTAGCCGCTTCGGCAACCAGTGACAAAGCAGCGAGGCATGGTTTATAACATCGAAAAACCGTCGCACGACGCATGAGAGCTATGCAGCTAACACCCGGCACGATAACACAACAGAGCTGACAGCAAGTGAGACACAGCGTCAATTGTCACCTTGATATCGCAGTAGGCAACAGTGGGAGCACAAACTGCGCGAGTGTCATCGATCTCGCTGAGACGCACAATGATAGCGATTGCCACGGAACACACACTATACTTGCAGGCTACGAAGAAGCACCTGCTGTTTTGCTTCACCGGCGTGGTTGGTGGCGTGCGCCCAACCGCCGTGAGCCTCGCCAGACCGGTCAAAAAATGACGAGCGCGCTCCTTCGTGGTGGTACATAGAAGGTTGACACCTGTGGCAGCGCAATTTGCAAACTGAAAAAAGAATCTAGTAACGTTGCCTTCCACCACAATTGTGACGATGGAACGCGTTTATTTACAAGATGGGTAATGCAGAGGTGTAGCTCAGCGAAGGATCCACAGCGTCGCTCGCGAGCTAGTCGAGTCTCTTCCTCCTCTTCGTCGAATCTTCGCTAGCGCGTTTCAATATTTTTCTCGATGCATAGAGTCTGCCATATACGCTATAGTGCTCTTCAACTTAAGCCGTGATTGCAACACACAAAAAAATATAAGGCAGCTTTGTTGATTTCTGACAAAGCGAAATTGATCAGGCATGTAGGTCACAAAAAAGCGTTGACAATATAGACCGTATTATATATTGCGTGTGTACATGCGTGTGTCTTTGTGTGTGCGAGAGAGATATATAGAGAGAAGCCCTAGCAAGGGTAGAACAACTCTTAAAACTAAAGCTGCTCATCAACGATGGGTGTAGATAAAACACTCCATAAAATGAAAGCCTCCAAGACAAATTACTTAGCGCAAAAGCAGGCAGACAAAACAATTGCCGTCACAACAGGCGACGAGGGATTCACCGGACGTATTGCTCTTATCAGCTGCGTCCATGCGGTCTTATGTTTGAACGATGAAACGCCGAAGAGACCTGTCGTGAGCGAGATGTTGGGAAAATGGTGCTCCCACTCAACTCTTCCCGGAACGTCCGCAATAACTCGAGATCGACAAGGAGCAGCCGCGTGTAGAGGGAAAGGCGGCAGTGGCGTGGACTCGGGCATGTCATTTTCCCTTCGACACGGATGAACAAATCCGTTGACACATCCATGATTCGGACAGTGGCCCATCTCTCTCTCTCTCTTGGTATCCCTTTTCCGCCTCGGTCGAAACGCTTGGCCAATATATCGGCGCGCATTCCCGTACAATCACATCTCACCACACACGAACGAGAACAAAAACACGAACAGTGATCGATGTGGCATTGAACACACAGTCGAACCTCAGCCGATGCGCTTGCTCATTCCGACAAGTCGAAAGCCACCACTGAGGACTAGCTTCCCTCGGTCTATATTCGAATACATTCACCATATTTGAGATAGCATTCGAGTGATGTCGCATTGCGGTCTAGCGAATTCGAGGCGCAGACGTGCGACATATAAGTGGGGCGTTTTTGTTGTCGATGCGTTTTTTCCGACGAAAAGATCAAGCATGAATCGCTAATGTGAGGTGGTAACCTCTCGGATAGCTGGACGAAATCCACAATGTTTTTTTGGCTCATGTATATCTTCAGTCTTTCCATCGGTCTTTCCATCTTTGAGGCACATTTTACTCTACACCCTTACTTCTCATATTCATTAGTGACAATGACTTGCCAAGTGATGCAGTGCTTTTTCATGCAACTGGGTATATTTATCTTTAATACGGCTGCCCAGTTTCCTGTGGTTTGAAGGACTATTGGCTTTCAAATGCGGCATTACCTAAACACGTCACCTAAGCGTGTTTCGACGATGTCTGCCCGCTCGAGCTCTCATAAGTATCACTATGTGTCGAATAAATTCTAGCCTCACATAATCATTCGCCGTCCTCGACCATGCTTGTTATCTATTTAACACTATCCATTGCTTATTTGGGTGCACGTTAAAAAAACCCAGGTGGTCAAAATTTCCGGCGCCCTCCCCTATGGCGTCTCTCATATTCGTACGGTGGTTTTGGGACGTTACACTCCACATATCAATCAATCAATCAATCAATCAATCAATCAATCAATCAATCAATCAATCAATCCATTGCTTCTATATATATATGTACTGTCGGCCGGAACTTCAGATATCTTTGGCCACTCTTTTCTTTGTCGGTATAATTTTAGAGAACGAAGTTACAAAAAGTTGCTTCGTGGACATGTGCTTTGTGGGCGAACGCTTGTCTTCACTTTTTTCAAACCTGGTTCAATTGTATGGCAAAGATACAATGAAAAAATTGCCACTCATGTACGATAGCCAAAGGTTTGACCAGCTGTACTATTGTGAGCAATACGTGCGTGAACACGCACGCGTAGCAAATAGCTTCAAACCCAAGATAACGTGATACTTGGATGACGCTGCCGAAACTGGAGGGGCACTCCTGATGACTGCTGGCACTCCGGCATGATTGTTGCTGTGAAACGGTCACTGATTGCGTGCCACCAGCCGCTAGCATTAATAACAAGAAAATTGAGTGCACCAGTAACTGAATAAGTAAAATACGCTTGACAAAATGCTGAGCGAAGACAACCTGGATGTATTAAAAGCATAGCCTGAGCATCACGGCAGGTTACGCAACATCTGAAATATTTGTAGATGCATAGTCTTATTGGGGTGGCTGTGCACGTTAATGGAACCGCTACACTCTAAACATGGTTACCTATAACGTAACTTTTGGGCGTGAGTAACTTATGATATAAAAGTCACAAGGGGGATTCATTTCTTATGTTTTCTTTATTCTGTAGTGTCTAAACGTTACAAAACCGACATTGCGAGCAATGCATAAGTTACCAGCGCGAAAATTGCAGCGTAACCCGTCCGTAGTAACCTATGAACAACGCAGTAACACGTATACACAGCCTCGCCGCTTCTGTCGTCTAATAAAAGAGAGAGTGAAATGATTCGTATATAGTATACCGAGGCTGCTAGCGTGGTTTATCTCCATCGTTTATCGCATGGCTGAGTTCAGCGCCATGAAGTCTAGACGGAGGAAAGAAGTGACCGCAGCGCGTGCTCGAACTTATTTCACAACTCGCTTCCATGAGTCTGTGTGCACTGCGGAAAACTGGTGATGCCACTGAGCAGCAGAACCAGATAGATAGATATGTGGGGTTTAACGTCCCAAATCCACCATATGATTATGAGAGACGCCGTAGTGGAGGGCTCCGGAAATTTCGACCACCTGGGGTTTTTAACGTGCACCCAAATGTGAGCACACGAGCCTACAACATTTCCGCCTCCATCGGAAATGCAGTCGCTGCAGCCGGGATTCGATCCCGCGACCTGCGGATCAGCAACCGAGTACCTTAGCCACTAGACCACCGTGGCGGTTCAGCAGCAGAACCATGTGGACTATGCTGCGTGGTAACTGCAACGAAACATTTAGTGAGTGTCGGCGCTACGTTGTTTTTTTTTTTTGTTCACCAGACGACTCCACAGCAAGCGTCGTTCTTCGCTAGTACTGCAACTACTGTCCAATGGACCATGGACGAATACCTCTGTTGGTTAAGTGGATTTTGTTCCAGATACACTTCAACGGCATTTGACGTCTTCCTTATTTCAGCAATTGTCAAAGCGGGTCTTTTCTGAGCTGTTAGAAGTGGCCTCATTTGCGGAGTTTGTTGTTATTGTACTTTTCTTAGCAGTATACAAACGAGGCTCACTTCGTTTATCTTTGCGCATGACTGACCTACCGCTCGCAACTGTATGTGTAGACGGTTATGTTTCTCGATATATCTGCCATCTGTGCACCTTCTTATAGCTGAGTGCTGGCGTAGCTGCCTCGTGTTATGGGCTACTTTTGAGAAGTACGCGAATTATACTTATTCAAGTAGATATCGGCTGTTCATGTGTGCTCGTGCCCTGCGGTGATCACGGGCTTTGGTGTAATCATCAATGCACACGCTTCCAGTGCACGGATGCGGTATCAACAGTTTAAACCTTTGTTCTTGTACTGCGTGTACGTGCGTGCTTTCTGTGCTTGTGAATTGGGTTCCGTGCCGTAAGATTTTGACTCTATGCTTGGCGAACGAGCTAAAGTACCTAACGTGTGGTGCTACAGAAATAGGCTGTATGCATCACATAAACGAAGTTAGTTGACCGAGGGCTCAGCGCACCATATGGACCGTGTGCAGACGGCATATAAATAGCGTGACAGAATTTCAGATGTGGTTACGACACGAATCTGTCGCTTATATCATTGCATATTCTACCTAGGTACACGCGTTTGTGCCAGAAGCGCTGAGTAAATCGTACGGTTCTCAATTACAGGGTGGGCTCTCATTTTTGGCCTGTGACATATAGGTGAGAACGCTCGAGTATACGCCCTCGATATCACACTAATCGTTGTGCTGCACATGAGAGTACGGTTGAAGCACATTTAGATGGAGGACGCTTCAAAAGTAACATATGTATTTTTGATTGCTGTACATCCCTACAAAAGTTACATTTCCCAAAAAATGACGTGTATTGTTTAAAACAAAATGTGACATTTGAATTTGTAACCGTTGAGGTTATAGGTGTGCAAAAATGTGAAAATGTGCACCTTCGCATAAGTTATCGAATTCAGAGTGATAGCAGCCACTGACGCGCTATATCGAGGCGGGAGTGTCGACAGCAAGCGGAAGTGCACCGCCTTTTTCACTTTCTTTCCTACTCAGGCCACTGCGGACAAGCGGGTGCGTTCGCAACTATTTGCGGCTTGCTCGCTTGTTTGAGCTCGTATTGTTCACGATAGTACGTCGTTAATGTGGTGTATGATAGCGAAACATCCCTTTAAATGTGGCGGAAACGCAGAAATACTTTTAGTTTCGATTGGGTATGTCCTTCCAGTTTAAATAAACTAGATCTTTAAGAGTTCTAACTTTCCCCCTTGAAACATGTACTCCTATGTGAACACACGCATTCGACAGCCTGACTACGAATTCGGCTCCGTCCGTCTTAGTGCTATCAGGAAGACGAATATACCATGATAAATAGAAACGGGGAAGTGGGAAGGTATACCCTGACCCAGGAATCTGGTAAAACTGCTTGAAGCGTGATATTTAGGAAGAAGCACGTACCACTTTTCCGATAAAGTAATGTTTGCGCATGGCTTATCTCTTGTTTCCGGAAACGGGGACGTAGCAATGATACGCGTTGGGAGAAAGTATACAGGTATAAATTGGGGGCTTGCCGGCATGTGCTCGGCGTCCCGGAGTATATCAGGAATCGCAAAATATAAGGCTGGGCGGATCGCAACATGAGGGCAATAAAACACGAAAGAAAATTGCTAGCTCCTGGAAAACGTACCAACAATCTACGAAAACAGGCCCTTGTAGTCTTCCCAGAAACGTCGTTACTGCTACAACGAGGAAGCGAGCGAGACAGAGAGAGGCAGAGGATAATACGCACAGCTTTTCCTCGTCAATGAACCGCGGTTCCAACCTCGGTGTGGCGCTGCTCAACCGTAGCAGTTCCGTTGACCGGTCGTTTGGGTAAGGCGACTCACTCGTACAGCGAAGACGATTGGGATGAGTGGCGAGCTCCCAATGATATGCTTAACCGAGGGATGTCCGGAACAATTTGAACTCTGCGCGGAGAACCTGGGGCGACGTTCGCTCACTTGATTGGTTCTCGCACAGTCCCTGCCACAGGAATGCCGCTTATTCCTCTCTGATTGCTTCCTTTAGTACACAACGCGTGTAAATACCTGTGTCGCGTCGCAGCCTCTCTCCTTCCTCCTCTTCCTGTTTTGAAGGTACCCGACGCTTCATTTTGTAAATGTCACTTCTTCCTTTGTCTGTCATTTCTATCTTTTATTAGCTTCCATAGTCCTGATTGATTGATTTGTGGGGTTTAACGTCCCAAAACCACCATATTATTATGAGAGACGCCGTAGTGGAAGGCTCCGGAAATTTCGACCACCTGCGGTTCTTTAACGTGCCCCCAAATCTGAGCACATGGTAGCTTCCATCGTCCTGTGTCATGGATGAATGAATAGAACTTCAGGTCCAATAAGTCGTGCTAGCTTGTGGACAGTGTCGTTTGTTCTGATGCTTCCTGCTTGCATGTGTGTAAGTGAGTTCGAAGAAAGAAAAGTGCGTGGTGTGGATAACTGTTTTGTGTGAACGACGCTTCTGCACTGGGCTCCATCTATTTCACTCTCTCTCTCTCTCTTAACCTGACCTGCTATCTCTCTCTTCGCCCCTCCTTATGAAGAAAGACAAGGATTTGAGACGGCAACGCCAACGCACACTGCCCAAATGTAGCACTGTGCGAGCTAGCTAGCCAGCCAGCCACTTTCGTACACCAAAATTAGTACGGCAGGGTAACACGGTTCGACGAATATGACGTGTAGGTCATGACATGAAAAATGTCGCAACCTTATCGCGTACGTCGGCAAGCACTTTCCAAAAAACAAGGGCACATACTTGGGACCAGGTATGGGCCACTGGTATGCGGGTATTTGCCACATATGACTGACTCTTCATTTCTACTCAGAAGCGGCGAGAACACACATGGGTAATTTTAACGCTCAAACGTTAACAAAAAGCTGGCATATGCAGCATTGACCGGAAGAATGCAAAGAATAAATGTCAGTGTTCCAGCAGGAATTGAACGCAAGCATTCCGCATGGCGATCAAGTATTCTACCACTGGGCCATGCCAGGGGAGCTATTCTCGTGGTGTCCGATCCTTGGACATGTCCGATTCGGCGAAGCGCTTTCAGTTAAGAAAAAAAAAAAGAAACTGTGTTTCGTGACATCATGACGCCGTTGACTACGTCAGCGCACCAAACCTGTCAGCACATTCCCAGCGTAAAAAGAAACTACGTGGAGGAAATGTAGAGTGAGAGGACTCTTAAAAAACTTTGACAAGTCTGACGGCGTGTATGAATGAGTTGAGACGTTTGAAGAGCGATACAGGGTATGCGTACAGACGTTTAAGGGGCATTAGGAGGGCGGCCGCGTTCAACGTAATTCAAGAGCTAACGTGATAAGAATCTATGCACGGCCTCCGACGTGTGTGTCTAAAAGTGAATCTCTGGGGACAGCATTCATTGTGCCAAAACCCATTTCGTCATTTCAGTTACCGTCGAGAGTTGTGAAAGTTGCGTGGCGTCAAAATGACGTTGAGGAAGAAAGACCGGAAACAGGCGGTGCGCTCCAGCCAATCAGGGGAGGCCGAGTTGGACATGTCGAAGGATCGGACACCACGAGAATAGCTCCCCATGTCCCAGAAATACGTTGCAAATAGACCCTAATGCTCTTGCAACGCGATTTCTAGTCCTAGTACTGCCCATCAACTTTTATAAACGTTACACACTTACTACTATGATACGGCCACCATGTCAGGTTAACGTCAATTGAAGTAGGGCGCCATTCACTGAAGCTGATTTATGTAGCAGTGTTGAGGGCTGGCTTATTCGTGAGCCCCATCGCAAACACCAATGCTTCATATTAGCTCACCCCTTCTGATGTTCCTGATATCCATGCTGCTGTTCGCATCGTTACTTAAGTGCTAGTATAGAACATATGCGGCTGTTTAATGTATGCATGTGCGTGGATTTGTACGCATGGCGACACGGTTGTAACCGCGTATGACGACTCGGTTTATTCTCGGTAGCGAACAAGCGTCACGGATGTGAATCAGCAGACACTCTGAAAAGCGATGAGTATCAGCCCAAAAAAGACGATGATGACTGACTGCTCCTCAAATGAGGATGAAGTGCATGATATATGCTCACAATATATAGAGCGACACTCCACAACATCTGGCTTTATATAAAAAATTAAAACAATTTCACCTTGCATCCGCATGCTTCGCATAACACTGGCTCTCAATTGTCCGTGTGGTCTGTCGAATTATTTCGCTCATTCTAAACTTAATATCAGCACTGTTTATGTGCTCATTGCGTTAACTACTCCTAATAAGCATCATCTTGTGGAATAAGCTGTGATTATTACTTCACTGGTTGGGCCTCAATGCATTACTCGCGAAATAACTTGCTGCCGGAGAAAAATTAGGGTTGCGACCCCGGCTTTCAGGTACCACGACATTCGTCGCCAGTGCATGGCCTCCGCGATCTTGACGCTTCATCATAGGCGACATTGCGTACCTATGGGGGTCCCTCCGCCACCCCCACTGCATCGGCGACTGGCTGCGTGCCTTTGGATGGCGTAGCACAAAATTATTTTTTTCCCATTGGAAACAGGTTAGTTCGTTTCCATAAAAAAAAAGCAATGGGGTACCGCAGTGTGTCGAGGTACAAGTGATACACGTTAAAACTATTTTACTACAGACATAAAGATGCAGTTTTTAAGTGTATCTTGACAACAAAATACAAATGCTGAAATGTATATATAAGATACTATCGGGCTACTTTTGTATCATGATGACACGGCCCAGCTCTGCTTGCAAGTGTCAAGTTCCAGATCGAACCTCTAGTTCCTGTTGCATAAATTTGAGACAGTGACGTTGTTTCAGAAACCACACGTTTCGTAAATAGAGACATGCGACGGCGGTCAATTGTGTAAGCTTAGAAGTTCACTGTTAAAACTGAACCCACATGTTCCCAGTCCACGCGCGCTCACTTATTGGTAGTTCTCTACGAATACTCCAGTGACCACCTGATGGGGGCTTTGTGTCCCCGCTTAATGCAGAGTGATCGTTGTGTATAGAAAGGTCGCAGCCTTTGATGGGCTCTATCAGGACGACGAAGGAAACGGTTTATCTCGGCTCGCCTGTATGCAATTGGCAAGACGGTAAGAAGTAAATGCGACGCGGGTACGTTTTAAATTGCCTCTGTCCTTTGGTAACAGCCTTTTCTGAGGCTGCGGTGCAAGTGCTATGACCAAAATCACTGCCGTTTTCAACTCATCTGATCCGGAACCAGTAATACCTTCCACGTTTCTTAATGACTTTCTTCAGTGTAAGAGATAAAAAAAAGACAGAATCATAGTTCGGCAAAAAGAATTGGAGCGTATTCAGACTTACTCACAAAATCCCCTTCACAAACGATAAACTTTCAGGATGATATTCCAGAATAGTTTCTGCCCTCATTGGTCTCTGATCTATGTGAGCTATAACGACCACGAATAATTTTCTCTCCAGGTTGTAGCGAGGGAAGTCGCAGAATATGTGCTGCGATGTCACCTCCTTTACAGATGTCAACAAAAATAGTTGCTTGCCATTTGGATTCGAAGAAAAGATCACTCCGTGAAACCCACTCTTAGACACGAATGGTAACGCAGTGTGGAAACACTTAAAGAGAATCTAAAGGACAAAAACCATTTTTCGCTGATTAGTAAAGTACGATGTCCCAATTCCGAAAGTTCGGCAACCGTTGAAATACGCGTAAAAAACGCAGGTGGATTCGACACCTTGACATTCTCGCACCAAAAACCGTGACGTATGAGATTTCGAAGGCGTGTACTGGGTCCTGCGCTGCTTGTACTCGATAAAAAAGCATTACATTGTCATCAGTGGGTGCCGTAGACCTAGCATATGAAGTTTCAGAAAATTTCATTGAGCCAAAGTCGCGAAAATACGAAAAATACGTTTTGAAGTTTGTTACTTCACGCACTCTAATTTTGGCACGACATTAGAAAACGAAACCTAAACATCAATTTTTTCTGCTGATAATGAACCCATGATAATGAAACATGTGGCGTTGTAGTTCACAGAGTGCAATTTGGCAATCTAAACAAAGCGTTTGTTTTTCTTTATTTTCCCTTTCACGTTACAGAATAAAGCTGTGCAGGCGCTACTGCGCTTTCTGTGTTCAACCAGTACGGCTTCAGAGAATCAAAGTACGTACTGAAACAACTGTTGCTCCAAAGAAACTATCGAACATATTTTGTTGCCCCGCCACGGTGGTCTAGTGGCTGAGGTACTCGGCTGCTGACCCGCAGGTCGCGGGATCAAATCCCGGCTGCGGCGGCTGCATTTCCGATGGAGGCGGAAATGTTGTAGGCCCGTGTACTCAGGTTTGGGTGCACGTTAAAGAACCCCAGGTGGTCAAAATTTCCGGAGCCCTCCACTACGGCGTCTCTCAGAATCATATGGTGGTTTTGGGACGTTAAACCCCACAAATCAGTCAACATATTTTGTTTGTTTTTTTTTGTTGAGCGTATGCTGATGAGCGTGCGCTCCCTGAACATTGAATGCATTTGCTAACCCGAAGAACTTTGTTAACCGACTGTGTCCTAGGCACTTTAACTTGCCTCACGCAAGAGATGCACGCGACGAAATTACTATTCAGATATTTAAAGAGTGTAGGTCAGCTCGAAAAAGTTTAGTGGCCCGTTTAAAATGCGCGATAAGTCACTCTGACAACCCACGTCCCCACCCAAGAGAATAATGAACTCAGTTTGCGTTTTCACTGTTTTATTCAATTTGAGCTTTTTATACTTTTTGTCCCTCTCTTTATTTCTTCTAGTCCCCAATCTCCTTCCCCATGTACAGTAGTAAGTCAGCGATTTCCAATTACTGTCAATGTTCTCCGCATCTCAGTAACGAGCTCTCTCTCTCTCTCTCTCTCTCTCAGAACGGCTCTGACTGGAACGCATGTGCGCGCATTAGTGGGCGTACGTGCATTCCTCTTATTTTGTTTTTATTTTGTATATCAATCTCTGTTCATTTTCGGTTCCTATTTGCCCGCCACTATGCAGGTTAGGGTACTGGTTCTTTCACCGGGATAACCTCCTTGCTTCTTGCTTTTCACCTGTTTTTCTTTCTTTCTCTCTGTCTTTGTGCCGTGGAATCAGAGTACCGGCCATGAGTTAGCACTCGATATGGAAGCAATTTGCGTAATTCACCTGACTGAGGAAAGAACAAGAAAAGCCACGCATTATTCACCAAAATGATCCGTACATACACCTGCCAAGGACGTTGAAGATGTGAACTCGTGGTGCCTGGTAGCCACTATGAAAGGCGATTGGCATGACATTACTTTTGCCTCCGCACTTTCGCCTGACGTAACAATATTAGATGCGAAGCAGCTCTTTGACTCACTTGTGTAACTCCGTACGTGCTTGCATTCGTACTAACGCGCTGCAACACATTCCCCTCGCCACGGGTGGTAGAGCGTTGCCAAGTAGTTCATGCCGCAGCTGCGCGTTCACGTCATGCTCCCCTCACACGCTTCCCTCGCTGGTGCGCACTGTCGACACTCTCCCTCAGCTACCACACGCTCGCCGCAGCGCCCGCAGTAGCCGCCTCGTCTGTTCACCCACAACACCTAAACGAATCTTCCATCGCTCACTGCAGCACCCGCGTTAGCCCGGTTTAACCCGTGACGCCAACCATGCAGAACGCTGCTGCGTCGCATCTCATCAGGGTTATCTTTGCGAATATCGTATAATATTTTTTATGCTATGAACTATGTTTTGGAATTTTTTAAAAACATGTTATTCAGAAATACGTGGTATATCAAAACAGACTCATGTAAATTGTGGTGTTCGTCATAGCCGGCTATTGGTGTACAAATAGTACAAAGTTTGGTACACTGAAAGCATAAATATACAGAAGGTTCGATCTTTTAAATGAGCTTCTCATACGAGCACACTCGCACCTGTGACAGCTCGAAAGAAGCTTGCTCGATATGGAAGTGAGGAAGTTTCGCACGCACAGATTAAGCTCGTAGATAGAAACCGTCATCAAACTGGCGTATGCTCTTTCGAAAGGAAAGTCACAGTTGTTCGAAGTTCTGTTTCCTGCAGAAGCCGCAGTGTGAGAATGAGGTAGTTGTGTCGGCACAGTGCTGTGCTATATTCTGGAGACGCTCAGAAACGTATTCGGGGAGTGCATGCCTCTATGTTTTTACGAACAGAGTGTACTTTCACGAAGTCAGCTCACGTGGATTTCCTGTCGTCTCCTCTTGCCGAAGTTGTCTCAGGCTCGAAAGCCTGATACCGCTAACCCTCTGTGATGGGCTCGTTAATCCCTTCGGGTTGGCAGATTTGTAACAGAAAACAAGAGTTTCTTGCGGTTCTAGTTAGGTACAACGAGAAGAAATCCTGCACCACACTGTCAGGATAGACACGATGGCTCGTTCATTCTGGCTCTTGCCATCATGGCTCACCGTCCCTTGCGTTGCTCGCGCTCTTGCGCGAGTACTGAGGGGGTTAGCTATTTCCTGGTCCACCTAATGATGAGAACTGTTCTGCGGAATATTTATCGGTGTTGTTATGGGTCCTCACGCCCTCGAGGAGCACGATGTTTAAATAGTTTTCAAGTAAGATAGTCCTAGAAACTGAAGCGTTCTTTCTTCTTCTCACATTGTTAATGTGAAGGGTTATTTAACCAAAGTAGACGGTGCAACTCACGTTAACATTGGCGTAATGTCGAGCTGGGGCCCTATGATGCCGTAGCACTACAAAGGTTTCAATTCAGGCTAGTTGTGCTCTATGGTCTACTACGCATTGAGAAGTAGTAGAGCATGAAGTACCAACTTGCTCCAGCTAACATATCAACTACCATGCCAGCTGGCATGGAGTACAATAACTTGCATACCAGACTGATGCTGAAGCTGTTGTTAGAACTACGGTTGACGTATGAGATGTTTCCCACAGTGTTTGCGGCCCCATTATCACTGGCACTGTAAATGTTCATTCGGGCGCATTCAAATCAAAGGTCTCCGGCTATGTAAGCGAGTGGCTGTTTTTTGTCAGTTCTGCTCCTAATTAAGTTTTTAAAAACGTTTTTTTCCCACTGTATACAGGGGTATGCTTCTTCGCCAGCATGGTGAGGCAAACAAAAAAGACTTCAGGTTTTTCTTTTGCCTCTTCCCTCGTTACTTCTTTCCCCCTTTATCTCTGGGACCACTAACCCCAAGCTTAGTTGTTCTTATCAAAGAAAAGGAGCCTTTAAATTTACCCCTCTTTCCTTCATTCAAAGCCAGGGTCTCGTTCTGGAAGACCTAGTGCCTTCAGATGGCACGCGACAAATTATTGATTAGCTGGCAGCTTGGAATAAGATCACGTATTACATGATGCCATTAGGAAAAAAAATGTTTGTCCCACACTCGCCGCTATGGCAACAGGTGGTGCTGATTGACTATCCCAGGTTTAATGCACATACATACACCATAAAACTGATGAGACATTGCAGCCATCGTAGCTCAGTTGGTGGAGCATAGGACGCGATATTCGAAGGTTACAGGTTCGGCTCTTGCATGTGGCAGGTTATCTTTTCATCCACTTTTCTTTCTTCACATTTACATCAAAATTACCTCAAATACAATTCCCTACACTTTCTTTGGCATAATTGTCTGTCACTTGTCAATGATACTGTTTTTAGTAAAGTAAACGAGCCCGCAAGTTTACCTTTTTTTCCTTCAATCAGAAGGAGTGCATGGTACTACCACAGTGCTTCAACCCCACCAGTAGCAACAAAATTACAGCCGGAAGCGGTAATGCAGACACTCTGCACCATATCAACACTACCAGTGTTCGCGAGTACGTGCAGACCATGTTCGCACCACACCCATCTCCCCGGTACAACCGCACAGTGACAAGAGTGCCGTGGTATGTATAACACCTCCATCACAAATACCAACAAAATAATTACGGCCGTTGTGGAAGGCCATCTTAAAGTAGTATTTTTTGTCAGCACCGCGTCAACGCAGAAAATTGAAGCTTTAAAAGGGCCCTGCAACACTTTCTGAGCATGGTCAGAAAACCACTGCTTATCGGTTGTCGAGTTTCCTGAGAACACGGGAGCGAAGTATAGCCCAGGACACGGCTTGGAATTCGCAATAAAATTGAAAAGCTTGCTAAAGTTCGCCTTTTCTTCTCCCAACAGGTGACATTACAGGCTGAAAAATTACTGCGTCACAGGCGATGTGTTTGAGCATGGCACGCTCGGTCGTTACTGGGGCCGCCGCAGAAGGCCGCGACTTGCCCAAGCGTGTGCGCGCGATCACAGTGAAAAACCGAACTTGCGAAAAAAATAAACGTAGACGATGATGCTTCATTTTTTTGTGTAACCAGGAATGCAATAATTATACTGACTTCATTCAAGGCGTTCCTATTTGTAAAGTAAAATTATCGTCACATGTCATACAAACAAGGCATACATTAAAAAGCAATGAGTAAGTCAACCCTGGGTTAAGGACATACACAGGCACACGCACGCACGCACAAACAAACAAACAAAACACACGCACGCACACAAGCACACACAAACACACACACGCTTAGGAAACGTAGCCAAACGCAGAAGCTTAGCGGAAAAATAGAAAGATGGTACATGCGCAGAATACCAAACGAAAGCGAACGTGAAGAGAACGACGAGAAAGCACTCGGGCAAATGTACTGGCGCATTATGTTCCAGCGTAGTCACCATCGAGTGAAGAAAGAAAAGCCACTGCATCAACCGCATGCGTACCGGCACAACTCGCCAAAAAGGTTCAACCGTGACCAGAGTCCGGAACAGCTAGAAAACAGTTTCCCAGACGACGACAATGTGTGTTCACATACAACAAGAAAAATCTGCGCGTTTACGTGTGCGTGAGTAGGCAGACGGGGACGAGGAGGTTAATGGATAGTGGCGCAGAATGAATGCGCAGGGAGCATAGGTGAATCAGTGATTTCATGCGCAGTGGTGTATGAAGTAGAAGAAAACAAATCAGCAAACACAAAATAAAATAAACGCAGAGATATATGCTTCTTGAGATGATATGTGGTAGGTCAAGTAATGGGAGCAAAAAGAAAAAGAGACAGTGAAAAACAAATCCTTCGCTGCAAAGGTTCGGCTTTGAAGACCAAAAAGCGTGGCATGCGCTGAGAAAGAACAACTTTCGCATGATTGCACAAGCAAACTGAGGGAGCGAGTGGGAAGTTTAGTCTTGTGAGAGATCGTCGTGGTGAGATGGTGAGGAATTCGAGGCGAGACAAAGAAAGAGCGGCAAGAAAAGGTTAGAACATCGTATTTTCGAGCATTTTTCGCGCAGGGAATCGAGTGATACGAAGAAGAAACGTGAGTCTTTTAATGATGGCAGTGGATACATCACAATTCATCTGCTCGAATCAAAATCGCACTTGCTATTTCATGTGCAAGATGTTACTGGTCGAGGCATAAGAAATCTCACACGAAGGAGTGTAAAAATGGGTGGGCGCGTTTACTCTACGTTTGCTCTATATTACAGCAAAATCTCTGACTCTGCACTCAGGCAGAAATAAAAGCACTAAAGTAGAAGCCTAGAGCGCAAGCTGTTGGCCCTAACGCTGTGTTTCCTGTGTCGGTCGTTGCCGCCTGCTTCCAGTATCAATAGAACTGCTGTGCAAGTGCTGTTTACACCAATAAACTCTTTTCGCTTACATTGAAAGGACACGTCAGAAATTGACTGCTGATTCAGGGCAACTGGCTAAACCTGAATCAATCGGTAATCTCAACAACGAAAAGAAGGGTTTCATAAAAAGTAGATTGATTCTGTTGTCAGACTATCATCAAATTTGATTCTCAAAAAATAAAACTTACAGGGCAGCCCTCCATGCGTCTCTTAAGCACCTCGCGAGAAATTGAGTTCACTTGGTTGCGAGTGATCAATTATTTGTTGTCGTTCATTATAATTTTTTTCGGCAGACCAGTTTTAGGAAGTGATTGGGAAAGAGAAAAACTGGTATTGTCAGTACACTGCATACCTGCCCATACTGTATAAAACACCTTATGCAGCATTCGACATCCTCATGTACTAATACCCAACTGATGCAAGCAACCGTGTAAGCGACCTTACGCTTTTTACTGGCAACATTGCTCTGGAGTTGTCCTTGCATAGAAGAGTTGTCAGGCTTTTGTGCTTTCATTTCAGCACTGGGCAGTTTGCCTGTTCTCAGTAACATTATTTAAAAAAAACCACTTTGCTGAAATATGTTTCACAGGAAAAAAAAGTAGAGCATTGAAGTTTATGTGTAATTGCTCAAGACATTGCATAAGTAACGCTACTACCAATATCCAGCCTTATGTAATGCCTCACAAATGATATGCCGTGGTCAACGAATACCGAGAGTTTAGGCCGAAATGCAGGTGCTTCCATGGCCTGTAGCAAATGAAAAAAATGGCAAATGGCAGGAACGTACAGCCAAGATTTGTGCGTCAAAACTGCCCATTTCGGGTTTTCCAACGCAATAAGAGCAATCCGCGGCATTTGGTTTCCTAAATTACCTCGACACCTCAAGATTCTTGTATCTTCTAGTCTAGAAATCTAAAAACGGTAGTATGCTTTCCTCCCTTTTATCAAGTGTTGATATAAATAAATTTTTTTCGTCTGCACCTCGAAATACGTGCTGCCCCAGGTTTGCGTTCATTATATTAGGATAGTAAAAAAATCATAAACGCACAATGCTGATGTTGGAAGCTCAGCGTGGTTGGTAAAACATGGGCATACTAGCGCCACCCGAGTAACAAAGGAAATAAAGTTTATGCTCGCTGTGTAGAAGGATATCATCTTACCAGAAGCGGAAAGCCCTGCTTTTTTTAAACTTTTTGCAGCGACAGCTGCTACGAGATCATAACAAGAGCTACTTTTGGCGCCGTATATAGTTATCAGCCGCTGCCAGTTTCGGTAACCACTGGCGCATGACAGAAAAAACGAATAAACGAAAAAGAAAATGTTCCGAAATTCGAATGAGATTGGAACCCGGGGCCTCAGCGTAGAAGTAGAGCATTACACCATGGAGCATTATGCCACATTATACCTCTTTCTGGTGGTGCTATACCTCTTTCTGGTGGTACAATATGATGTACAAGCGTCATGTCCGGCGAGAAATTGTGTTAACATATTGAATATAATGCAAAAGATGTGGAAAATAGCAACCACGCGTCACAAAATGCGAATCGCGCCACGAGTGGGTTGTTAAATGCTTCCAACGCATTACAAAAGGCTCAGCCATAATTATTAATCATTGTCAGGAGAAAAAAAAACGCACGTATTACCTTTCAGATGCATAGCATGTGTCATGCATGAATCTCAGCAGAGTTAATAAAAAAATAGTTCTCAGTAATAATATAGTCGCGCGAAGAGAAATTTAGGTCACAATCATGCCTGGTAGCGGATTGTCCCAGCTTGAAACCTGTAATAGTGAAGTACTAGAAGCGGTGGCTTCGCAGGAGCTCATATACATAATATGCGATCTATTCACAAGAAAGAATTATGTATATTTATGATCACTGGCAGCTGCTGCTCAATAACTAAACAGCCCTTTCTCTAAATTTACCTGGTAGCCCACTTGAACTAAGTTCGGGATACAGCCGCGACTATGTGGACAGATTATGTGGACGGACGGTAGCGTAAGAAAGCTGAGGTGGCGAGTGAGTCGAGAATTTTATTCCGCTAGCAATTATATGAACACTCTCGGCTAGATTTCGCCACCAGCGTCGATGTCATGCACCGTATCTGTATACATATCTATGTATATGAAAACACAAAAAAATAAATCCAGAAAAAAAGATTGTGGTGTGCGGAATTGTGGGACTTACGCATCGTGAATGCGAGGCGTTAAACACTGACCCACGGAGAGGTAAATCCTTTGACGTTTGAACGCCAAGCCATTTATATCTACCACTTACCGCTGTTGGCGGGCATCTCGGGGGGGGGGGGGGGGTCTTGTGTTTTCAGCATTATCAACAAGATGGCGCAATGAGCGGGCGACGGCTCTCATCTCTCACGCGTACTTTGGCCCGTGGAGAGGAGGGGAGTGGACGATTTTCCGTGCACCCTTTTCTCCCGGGGCGGAGGATGATACGTCTTTGCTGGCGTTAATGCTTCCACTGGAACAATTCCGTTGTAGTTACGGGGCGTACAAAGGTCTCTGCAATCGTCGCAAAGCCTCCGTTTGCTAAAAGGGTGCGCTTCTCAGACACAGCGAAGTAACAACTGAGACACTTATTCACGTTCATCTGTACCTGTGAGTACGTTTCGTGCGTCAACTGTGCGTGAGAAACGCGGGGCATGTTTCGATCTGCTTGCCCTACTGCGCGGGACCTTCCGATTTGTTGCTATCGCGTACATTGCTCCGCCTTGCAGGTAACGCTGCGACTTTTTTTTTACAGGCAGTTGAGAATGTTTTTGGAGGCAGGTGCTACGAACACACGGAGCCTTGTGGAGCAATGTAGTGCTCAGAGCTCATCCCGAGCTTTGCTAAATCGCCTAAAGTTTTCTCGCTATTCCACATCTGCCCCTCGTTAGTTCTGTGCATTCAAGCGAAGCAGGGAAGCGTAAGAGAAACAGAAATGTGGACATAACGGGTGTTACTACGTCTTGTACTTACTATGGCCCGTACTTTTTATCTTATACGGTAACGGAAGTGTTTTCCTTTTTCTCAGCCTTGTTTTTTCTTCATAGATGTGGGGTAAGGCGTAAGACGGGGAGACTCACAAGACAAACCTTTTGTTTTTTCATAGCAAAAGAACCGCGAATCTGGGCGCAGAGCACCTTGAGGACTTTTACTGTTTCTTTGAGTCTTGACTTTACGACTGAATTGCAGAAAAGAGCAAAAAAAACGTTCTAACACACGGTTTTTGGTAAACGTTATTCTTAAACTCGAAACGCGAGGTTATCTTTTTCGACATCTTGAATTAAGTCACCCGAAAAGTCGGTTTTGAATAATACGTAGGCAATATCTTAGATAGCAAATAATACACATATAGTGTTAGTCCATCAATCAAAAGCCTCTGTGTGTACGCTAACACACCTACTTGAGGAAGTCCATTAGCTTGATAATAAAGGTTTTCTTATTTTAAAACTTTCATCTGATTTCGAGCCTCCTCAAGGAGTGGAAGTAAGTTTTCCATTGAGTCTTTCGCGTATTGCGAGATTTCCAAAGTCGATGTAGTAAGCGTCCTGTGCGCAGAGTGAACATATGGACAATGTAGTTTCGAACTATAGTGAAGTATATATTTTTCTTGCAAATAGACTGAGATGAGTAAAATAGGCCGCCAGCGGAGAAAGTGATAGCGACGAAGAGAGATCGTATAAGTTCGTCCTACTCACATAGGCCAAGCCGCTGCTCACTTTAAAGCTTCAAGCCATTTTATTATAGCAGTTTGCGGGAATAAAGAGCAGAGACATAAAATACCTTAAATTTCAGCTATAGCTGAGCTCACTACAATTGGATGAAAGGGACTCAATTGGGGAATAGAGTTGGCTAAACCCGACTAGATCGCATTTGCCTGTGAACTTTCTACGTTCGTTTGGCGTCTCAACCAAACTTTCGAGGACAGATTATGCAAAATCACCTCGGCACACAGTACACACTCGAACAGATTGTTTCCGTATTAACACGGCGACCAGTTTTAGGGGCGAAACTCCTTAAGACGTGGGTCGTGCGTCTCTAGTATATAGTAGCCATCTCTCGATTTAGTCTTCGAAATGCCCGCTGGATGGCGGTACCTGTAAATGAATAATATATGATGAAAAGATGCGAAATGGTGGTACTTGGAGGGTTCACTAGATGGATGGACGGAGGACAGACGTACATGCAGACGCTCAGACAGACAGCAAAGACAAGACAGACGGACAGACAGGACAGACAGGGCAGACAGACAAATGGGCGGATGGATGGACGGACGGATCGATGCACCCGGCCAGCGGAAGACTCACGGCTCACCAATAAAACCCTTCAAAGCTTCTCCCCACTCTTTATCATTCACTCCGTGAATATGCTGTGATTTTTTTTTTGGTCTAGACCTGGACTCACTTGAATTTGTCGGTTTTATAAGCACGCAGCTACCTGGAATGCATTCGTAATTACCCGCTTCATTACATCAACACCCCACATCTCGTTCTCTTTCTCTCTAAGCTTTCTTGAGCTGTAGTGAAAAAAAAATGCCGCAAGTCTGCACTAAGTTGCAAAAAGCTTGTTTTAGCCAAGCTGGTTGATCCTCAGCT
This sequence comes from Rhipicephalus microplus, assembly GCF_043290135.1. Taxonomy (NCBI): domain Eukaryota; kingdom Metazoa; phylum Arthropoda; class Arachnida; order Ixodida; family Ixodidae; genus Rhipicephalus; species Rhipicephalus microplus. Next base: position 5,953,032 of record NW_027464600.1, on the reverse strand, counting down.
CGTCGTGCCGCGGCACGGGAATCGCAACACCGGTGGCGATGGAATCTTGTGCTCTTAGCCGAAGCGGTATTCAAGAGATGGCTCGAGAAGCGTAAGATGGGGGGCAGGTTGGCGACACATTTAGGAAAATTATAACTGCGCTAAAAATAAGACAGCAGAACGAGAGAGCGACGGTTAGATTAGGAATACGCGCAAAGCTTACCAGTTCGATTGTGTTGAAATGTTTTTGCCCGAGCCACAGTGTCTGAAACTGTTGTGGTTGCTGTGGTGACCGCCCGGCGGTTGCTTGGCTATCTTTAGCACAAGTGGCGCTCAGCCGTAACGTTTGCTATGGCTACGGCACAGCAGAGAGTTTACGTTAATGGACGTCTTACTACCAGCTTTAACAGCTTCTCTGTTAATAGGGTTGTATAGGGTTTCCGGCATCTGTCATTTTTGCCGCTCAAAGTACTGTGAAGGGTTTTCGGCCAACCACATGGAAATGGTCTCAGAGAAAAAAAGAAAGACGACGCACTCTGTGCAACCAGTGAGCCCAGGCAAGCACCACTCTGAAGTTCCGCTGTATGCACAGTTTTAACTATAATTCTTGATGTATAACACCAGAAAATTAGGATATCATTATGAAAAAAGCCGCGATGAATCACTCCGAAAATATTGATCACCTCAGGTTCTTTAATGCACACCGAAGCCTAAGTACACAGGCTTCAAGTATTTTCGTTTTTATAGAAATAGACGTGTCACAGCGGGGATTCGACCCCTTGACCTTCGGGTCAGATTTCGACCACCATAAACAATAGACCACCGTGGCGCCTATGTGTCTTATTTACTTTACGCAGTAGACATTACATTCAGTTCAACACGCAATTCTAACTTGCACATGCATTTAAATTTCTACACAAACTTTTCACTTTATTGTGCATGTAATCAGACGCATTTCTATTCTATCTCTCTCGCTCACAGTTCAAAAGGAGCTCATAGTTTAGTATACATTTTTATCAGGAAACAGATACGTGAATTTATCAGAATCCCATAGTGTGTACATTAAACCGCTAAACCCTGCTACATCGGCAGACACGACGAACATTTTTTATTGTTCAGCCCAGTGGTTAGTCCTGAATCCACACAAGCGGCCATCCGAAAAACACTCACTTTTCTGGCATGTCTGCTAGCTTTCAATATTTTCTTGCTCATATATAGAAATTCAAAAAACAAACAAAAAACAAAACGTGCCGCCATTTCAAATGGGTCTGCAAAACACACCCTAGGATAAAAGCTATGAAAGGACACAGAAACGAAGCTACGGCTTTATAGGGGGTTTGTGCCGTGAAATTCTGATTCTTATTCTGTCAATACTTACGGTACCTCCACTGGTTTTAGTATAAAGTAGAAAGAAGTAGAAAAAAAAGGTAGACTACGAGATTGCGTGTTTCTTTATTTGATCCCAAAAACCTGTTTGCTTGAATGCTTCTCTACTCACTGTGTTGCCGCTCAAGACTTCGTGAGCTTATAAAAGTCTTGCTTTAGCTAAAAAAAACAACAGGAATAATCATACAGAAGGTAAAATTTCAAGTGTTTCGGTGTATGAGCAACGCTCAAGGCATTTCACTTGTTTATTCAGCGCAGATACAGATATCCGTCATAACAGAGCAATGAGCATTCGAAGACGACAAAATTTTTAAAAAAGAATATACGGCATGGCATTGTGTGGTGAGACTGTTTAACATCATTTCTCGTTAAGATTTCGTTCATGCCGGCTGCGATAGAACTATTTCGCTAAATTGGAATCCAGTTGTAAGCCTCTTGAGTAGTCAAGGAGATTTTGTTGCGCGCTAGGCGCTTTGTTCTTGGTACGAGGGTCGGACTTAAGCCCTATTTACTTGACTGCTTAACAAGGCCAGATGTAACTTAGTCTTTATTATATCTACAACTTTCTTCACAAGCAGCCAGCCTATAATGGTTCTATCTTTTTTTTATTGCTTATATAGCTCAAGATTTATTGCAGGTAGCTTTACAGTAAAATGCGGACAAGGAGGCCAATCATAATTATTGGCTCCACTCGGCTTTTAGTCAACGCGCACGCTGCGATCCCCATTAGCAGCCATTGGCATGTACATTGAGCACTATCGGACAAGAAAGTAATGCTACATTATACTCGCTGGGTGTAACCTCCTTAGCTTTAGAAAGGTTTAGCGAGCGTTCAGCCGCAGTGCCATGAATACAATGAACTTGTATATACCATGAATGAACACAAGGTGGTTAAAAATGAGAAGTAGATACGAAGCGCAAGCCGTAAGAAAGTAAAAGCCGAATTCTCCTGTCTCTCATTTCTCATTAGCAGCCATTGGCATGTAAATTGAGCCCTATCTGACAGGGAAAGGTTGCTACGTTATACTCGCTGGGCGTAACCTCCTTGGTTTTTGAAAGGTTTAGCGAGCGTTTGGTCGCAGTGCCATGAATACAGTGAACTAGAATATACCATGAACTCGAGGTGGTTAAAGGTGGGAAGTGGACCCAAAGCGCATGCCGTAAGAAAGTGTGCGTGTGCCACCTCTCGTTTAGTCCTTGGAATGTCCGCTGGATGGCGGTGCTTCTGTATGGGGAATATATGATAAAAAGATGCGAGATGGTGGGACTTGGAGTGTTGAATAGATGAACAAACGGACACATAAAAAGATGCATGGATGGACGCATGAACGGACGCAGGGGCGGATGCATGAAAGAACGCAGGGACGGGCGCACAAACAGACGCATGGACGGTCACACAGACAGACGCATGGACGGACGAATGCCTCGCCCCACTCTCCATCATTCACTCCGGGGATATGCTGCCATTTTTCATTTTTGGGGGAGCAGCGGATAGTTGTTGGATTTACACAATTTTCGTGGCGTATACCCGTTTATCATGATGATAATTTGCTGACAGAACACACACAGATATTACGGCTACCCTAAAGGGCTCCGCTGTCGGCGTCGGTGGATCAGTGGCTGAAACGCTCGGCTTCTGACCTGAAGGTCGCGGGTTCGATCCCAGCCGTGGTGGTCGCATTTCGATGGAGTCAAAATTGTAAAGGGCCGTGTACTGTGCGATGTCAGTGCACCGATAATGAAAGCCAGCAGGTCTAAATTTCCGGAGCCATCGACTGCCGCGTCTCTCATATTCGTATCTTTGTTTTCGGACGTAAAGCACGGAATTTTTATTTTATTTTATTTACAAGATACTGCAGACATGGAGCCCAAGCAGGAATGGTACAGGCAGTAAAGCAATCAAGCCAAGCATCACACAGCATACAATAATCCAATCATCACACACATACAACACTAATGCAACCAAGCTTATCATAACAGCAATAATTTAAGTGGGATTGCGAAAATCGCATTTGCGTGAATCGCAAAAAGAAACAACATGGCACTGAAAATAAGTAATCAACAAAAAGGATCAGTGGATAAAAAAAAATCAAAACATTTTTACATTCTCAGGAAAACATGTGCGTCAATAGAATCTGTCGACAGCACGGCGGCAAACGGTAAATTGTTCTACTCACAGATTGTGCGCGGGAAAAACGAAAATTTAAAGAGATTAGTTTTGGCGAAATATGGAGTTAAGGCAAGGGAGTGTGAATGACGACCGCGCCATGTTTCCAGGCGGCTAATGTAGGGGCTGTGATCAAATAAGAGCTTCCGGTTAACTAATTGGTACAGTAATTTTAGCCTAAATGATTTACGTCGTGATTTTCTAATGTTGGGATACCATGTCTTTCCATCAGGGCAGAAACGGAGTCTGTTGGACCGTACATACCATAAATAAAGCGGACAGCCCTTCTTTGAATTCTTTCAAGGCAGTCGATATTGGATTTAGTGTGAGGATCCCAAATAATGCAGGCATATTCAAGTTTCGGCCTAACTATAGAAGTATATGCTAAGTATTTAACCTCAGAGGGAGTGGTTTTGAGTTTGTGTCGTAATAAACAAAGTTTACGGAAAGGGGCAGCGCATATGTTAGTAATGTGAGAGTTCCAACCTAAGGTACTGGTTAATGTTACGCCAAGATATTTGTGTTCATCTACTTGCTTAAGCGGTTGGTCACAAGTACAATAAGAGAATTCAAGGGGGTGTTTCTTCCTAGTCATTCGGAGGTAAACTGTTTTGTCATGGTTTAATTGCATGTTAGTAGTTTTACTCCAAGAAGCAACGTTTTCTAACGCCGAGTTTAACGCAAGTTGGTCCTCGATGCTAATAATTTCATTAAAAAGTATACAGTCATCTGCAAAAAGACGTATTTGGACCGGACTGTTTATAACGTTAACAAGGTCATTACAAAAAATAAGGAAAAGTAAAGGGCCTAGCACACTTCCCTGCGGTACGCTAGACGTAACAGGGAGAGCGTCAGAAGTGCTTCCATTAATGTCGACGTACTGTCTACGGTTACTTAAATAGGCAGTTAGCCAAGAGACGATGAACGCTGAAAGCCCGATTTGAACTAATTTATCGATTAATTTGTCGTGCGATACGTGATCGAAGGCCTTACTGAAATCTAAGAGTATGAGGTCGACCTGTGCCCCCTTATCAAGAACTGAAGAAGCGTGGTGAACAACTGTAAGTAGTTAAGTGACGGTCGAGAATCCCTTGCGAAACCCGTGTTGAAATGGAGACAGAATTTGATGGGTATCTAAAAACTGTGTAATGAACGTAGCAACAACGTGTTCAAGTAACTTACAGGCGGATGATAACATAGATATGGGTCTGTAGCTGGGAATTAGGAGTGGCTCGCCTTTTTTGGGAATAGGTACAAAACGGGCTATTTTAAAATCAAAAGGTAGCGTGGCCGCATGAAGAGAAGATTCAAAAATAGGTGCAAGAAATTTCGTCGAAGTTTCAGCATAACGACGGAGAAATGCGTTCGGAATGCAATCGAGCCCTGGTGTCGATTGGTTTTTTTAATCGAAGTAACATACTTAAGACACCATTCTGCGAAACAATATTGACATCAGGGTATGAAGCTACTGAATTACTCTGTTTCAACTGAGACTGCGAAAATACGCTATGGAAAAACAAATTGAAGTGATTCGCGATTGCTCGAGGATTAGTCAATTTAGAGCCGTCGACTGAAATTTCCGTTATGTTTTCATTAAGCTGTCTAATAAAGTTCCAGAACTTATGTGGTTCCTCTCTGCACTTATGTGGTTCCTTGCTGAACTATTTGGACAAGGTTGTGTGAAAACATAATGTCGAGAATGTCGTGACTGTGACAAAAATCAGGTCTTGTTTTCAAGCGGTCCCAATCAAAGTTGGGCAGATTAAAATTCCATAGGACGAAAAGCTTATATTTGCTGAATGAGGCCGAATGAGATCGCAAATTTACAAGAAAATCGGGCCCAGAATCAGGCGGTCTGTACACAGCGATAACAATGATTACTTTGTTTCCGAAAGAAACCCTTAAACATAGGCTTTCAGTATCTGCCGATTGCGCTAGAAGGGATGCTTTGATACTGGTTTTTAAAATCACTGCAACACCCCCACCTTTAGTTGGCCGGTCTCTTCGAAATGTTTTGTAACCTGGCGGAATGAAGTTGTCATCAGGTATTTCACTGTGAAGCCATGTTTCCGTAATGACGGTCAAGTGTGGGCTATGACATAACAAAAGGGCTTCAAGCTGTGCCGTTTTGTTAACGAGACTGCGGGCATTTAAGTTAACGACCCGGATGGCAAGTTCAGATGACTGTCACAGAGCGGACGGGTTAGGATTGTTACCGTTACCATCAGAGGAGGTGTCTACGACGTCAACCGGGAGAGTTTCAATGCTAATCACCCCACTGAATTGTGAAGGCGCGCGCCATTGATCAGAATGAGTGGAGATTTTTGCCGCTGATTTAGAGTTTGCGTTCCAGATAAAAGTATCGCCGTCAACGTGCAGTTTATCATGTACGAGGTAAACTTTTTTACCAGCAGCTTTCTCACTTTTGGCACTTTCCCAGAGCATTTACGTTTCTTTAGGGTATGGGCTGAGTAGTCATTCTGTATGTAAATTTTAGAGCCCTTTAGTTTTTTTTACGTTCTTGAGGACAGAAACTTTTTCATTAAAGTCCTGGAAAAACAAAATAACTGGCCTTTTGACTGGACCTTTGCCTAGCCTGTAGATTCGACCTACGGGTTCGCACTTAACTCCCAGCTTTTGTTGAAATGTTTCCCTAATGACTTTTCGCTTAAGATCGTCTTCTGTTTCGTTACGGTCTTCAGTTATTCCAAAAACCACCAAATTCGACCGTCTGCTTCGGTCTTCAAAGTCGACAAGTTTGTGCTTCTGGAATTCCACCGAAGTAGAAAAGGATCTTATGGCGTTGTCAATGTGGCTTAATCTTGCAGTTTTAGATTTAAGCTCGTTAATGTGAATATCCAATTAAAAAAAACGGCTCTTCAAGTCTCTTAAAAGGCTTTCAGTTTTCGCTTTCAGATCAGCCACCTCACCTCGCAGAGCCTCTTGCTTTTCCAAAATTTGTACCAATAATTCTTGGGTTTTCGGACCAGGATTGGTTTCAACATCTCCACAGAGAAGTAATTCGAGAACAAGAAAGCATTCATAAGCACATTTTCAGCACTGATCGGGGCACGGCAGGACCAGCAAAAAAGGATTGTTGCTTTTAAGACTGGTGTAAACTGAACCAACCTGCATGAGGTAGAAAAACGGCTTAAAACGAGCCATGCTCCCGCAAGGTCCGCCGTGCCCATTGAAGACAAAGTGTTGTAGACGATCTTTTATAGGTACCGCATCGGTAGACGTCACGGCCCCGAGTTACATAGGTGGCAGCAGGGAGACGATGACGTCACCCAGTGTGGCACGTGTGGGCGATGTGGCTCTTTGACGGAGTCGCTGGTGCAAGGGCGGCGGGAAAGTGTCCGAGGGCGAGGAGAACAGTGCGGCCATCGGGTTGGCCAGCGCAGCGAAGCAGCTTAACAAGCCCTGCATGAGGTAGAAAAACGGCTTTAAACGAGTCATGCTCCCACAAGGTCCGCCGTGCCCATTGAAGACAAAGTGTTGTAGACAATCTTTTATTGGCCCCGCATCGGTAGACGTCACGGCCCCAAGTTGCATAGGTGGCAGCAGGGAGACGATGACGTCACCCAGATGTGGCACGTGTGAGCAATGTGGCTCTTTGACGGATAGTCGCTGGTGTAACAATAATATTGTTACGTGGAAAATAACAGTTGTCAGTTCGCTGCCACAATGCAGTTCACCGACCACGTCCACTTCTTTACTCTGTCTCAGGCACCTTTCTTGGGTATGCCCCACTATGTCCTCTTTCAGTCAGCCGAAATCACGTAACACGACCCCCGGCGGCAAAAGCGCCGACCCGGCGTGTTTACGGGGCCACAGCAGGAGCAGTGTGGTAACGCTTGAGCGTTGATACCTGGACGATGTCCCTTGACAGCAGAGCGGAAGAGGTTGATGGATTATCAGGGACAATTTCATATGTAGTGTTGGTCACTCGTCTAAGCACGCGGTATGGGCCCGTGAAACGAGAGAGAAGTTTTTCTTAAAGGCGTGCATGTCGCGTAGGGGACCAAAGAAGAACGAGGGAACCTGTTGGAAAGTGTTCGTCGTGATGCCGCTCGTCGTAACGATGCTTCTGCGAGTCTTGGGACGCCATTATTCTGCTGCGGGCAAGCTGACGAGCATGGTCAGCTCAGATAATAGCGTCGCGTGCATATTCAGAAGTAGATTGCGCAGCGGCTGGCAAGAAGGTATCCAACGGCAATGTTGGTTCACGTCCAAACAGAAGGTAAAATGGCGAGTATCCAGCAGTGTCATGCCGGGAGGAAATGTATGCGAACGTCACGTAGGGTAGTGCAAGGTCCCAATCACGATGGTCGGCCGAGACGTATTTCGATAGCATGTCGGTCAGGGTGCGGTTTAAAAGTTCTGTAAGCCCGTTTGTCTGGGGATGGTACGATGTCATGAGCTTATGTTGGGTAGAGCAGGAACGCAGGGTATCGTCAACCACTTTCGAAAGGAACGTACAGCCTCGGTCTGTCAGCAGTTGACGAGGGGCTCCATGCAGTAAAATAAGATCGCGTAGTAGAAAATCAGCGATGTCTGTAGCGCAGCTTGCTCGCATGGCTCGCGTAACTGCATAACGGGTCGCGTAATCCGTAGCCACCGCGACCCACTTGTTTCCGGAGGCGGATGTTGGGAAGGGACCGAGAAGGTCCAAACCAACACGGAAGAATGGCTCCGATAGGATGTCGATGCGCTGAAGATATCCGGAAGGGAGTCCCGACGGCTTTTTGCGACGCTGGGAAATTTCACAAGTGTTGACATAGCGACGTACAGAGCGTGAAAGGCAAGGCCAGTAGAAGCGGCGGCGGACACGGCCATATGTGCGAGAGACACCAAGGTGACCCGTGGTTGGCGCGTCATGGAGCTCGCGTAGGACTGTAGAACGCAGGTGCTTTGGTATGACCAGAAGTAGGTCGTGACCATTGGGCGATAAATTACGCCAATATAAGGTGCGGTCCTTTAAGGTAAACATGCGGACAGAAGCGTCTTGCGGTGAAGATTCGAGCTGTTGTATTAGGCGGCTGATATCCGGATCGCGACGCTGCTCGTCTCCGAGATGAAGCAGCTGGGAGATGGAAAGGACGCAGCCCACAGAATCAGTGCTCTTGGGATCACAGTCGGCCACAGGGTAGCGTGACAGACAATCCACATCGTTGTGCAATTTTCCTGATTTATACATTACGGTGTAAGAATACTCCTGGAGGCAGAGTGCCCAGCGGATGAGACGACCTGTGGGATCTTTGAGGGAGGCGAGCCAGCAGAGAGCGTGGTGGTCGCTGAGAACTATTATTGGTCGGCCGTATAAGTAAGGGCGGAATTTCGCGACTGCCTACACCAGCGCTAGGCATTCGCGCTCTGTGATGGAATAATTACGCTCCGAGGGGGACAGCAGCCTGCTGGCATAAGCTATCACGCGATGCTGCCCACGTTGTCGCTGAGCCATCACAGCGCCTATTCCGTAACAACTGTCATCGGTGCGGACTTCGGTTGGTGCCGTAGGGTCGACGTGAGCCAGCACAGGAGAAGTGAGCAAAGTGGTCAGGTCGGAAAATGCTGCTGCTTGCGAGGGACTCCAGGTAAAAGTCTCATCCGGTTTGAGTAAATCTGTTAGGGGCCGAGCGATTTCCGCGAAGTTCTTGATGAACCGCCGAAAATAGGAGCAGAGCCCCACAATGCTGCGGACATCTTTGGCGGTATTTGGCACAGGAAAGTCCTTCACAGCTCGAACTTTTTCTTGGTCAGGCTGTACGCCGTAAGCGTCAACAATATGCCCAAGTATTGTAATGCGACGGCGACCAAATTGGCACTTGCATGAATTCAGCTGAAGGCCGGCGAGACGAAATATATAAAGAGTTTTCGACAGTCTCTCAAGGTGCGCTTCAAAAGTGGGAGCAAACACAATCACGTCATCCAGATAACGAAGACACGTAGACCACTTGAATCCATGGAGCAGGGAGTCCATCAGTCGTTCAAAGGTGGCGGGGGCATTACATAAGCCGAAAGACATGACTTTGAATTGGTAGAGGTCATCGGGTGTTACAAAAGTCGTCTTCTCTCGGTCCATGGGGTCCACGGCAATTTGCCAATAACCAGAACGAAGATCGAGGGAAGAAAAGTAGGCGGCACCATGGAGGCAATCAAGGGCGTCGTCAATGCGGGGCAGAGGGTATGCGTCTTTCTTGGTGATGTTGTTAAGGTGGCGATAGTCCACACAAAATCGCCACGATTCGTCCTTCTTTTTAACTAATACCACCGGGGATTCCCAGAGACCGGAGGATGGTTCGATAATGTCCTTCGCTAGCATCTTGTTCACCTCCTTCTGAATTATGCTCCGCTCAAAAGCAGGCACTCTGTAGGGACGGCGGTGAACAAGGTTGGCATCACCTGTGTGTATGCGATGCTGGACAAAGGACGTCTGTCCAAGAGGCCGGTCGCCAAAATCGAAAATATCCTGGTAGGCCTCGAGAAGATGTTGTAGGGCTTCAACTTGCGGAGGTGGAAGGTCAGTGGCGATCATGTCTATAATTTGTCGGCTACCTGAATGTGTTGCGAGTGATGTGCACTGCGGTGAAACAAGGGTGTCTAAGGCAAGCACTTCAATTTGTGAATCGAGCAACGGACACAGGTGGGCCACAGAAATGCCTTGTGGAAGCACATGATTCATGTAGCCGAAATTGACAAGAGGTAGACAAGTTTTGTTATCTGTGATGCTGAGCACCGTATAGGGCACTGCAACGATGTGCGCAAGGAGTTCGTCGGGGAGAGGCGTAGCGTAATAGTCACCGTCGGGCACAGCTGGTGAGCACAGAAAATCGACGTACGTCACAGTTTTGGAGGGCAGGCGAACAAAGTCGCTGCATTGTAATCGGCCTGTAAGTTCGTACTGGGCGGCACTGATTTGTGGCAGTTCAAGGCGGAGCACACCAGCGGAGCAATCAATCAGAGCAGAATTGGCGGCAAGATAATCGAGGCCTAGTATGAGGTCGTGGGGACATGTTGCAAGCACGGTAGAAAGGACGACCACTTGATGACCGGCTACGGTAAGTTGAGCTGTGCACATACCGACGACAAGGACTGTTGCACCATTTGCAACTTGGACGACACTGGTAAAGGGGGGCGTGAGGACCTTCTTCATGCGACGACGAAAATGCGAAATCATAATACAGACGTGAGCACCCGTATCTATCAAAGCTTCAACAAGTGTGCCATCAACATATACTGCTAGGGTGTTCCGGTTCAAACGTAAGGGCAACAGAGGATTTTTGGGTAAGGTCGACAGGGCAGCTTCACCTCCAGAAGCTGCGCAGCCTAGTTTTCCGGGGACATGCGGCGGTTAAACGATGGAGAGGGAGAGCGGCGACGCGTATTTGAACGAGAAGGGCGGCTTTGAGGCGGTGGCGACGACGAGACAGGGTGGCCGTAGTCCTCAGGGGCAGTAAATGCTGTAGACTCAGTGCGGGTCGGATAACGGTGGTTTGGTAGACGGAATGAGTTACTGTAAGCGGGGTACGAGCCAGAAGACATAGATGACCATTGGCTGCGGCAGTAACAAGCGATGTGTCCTGCACGACCACAGCGGAAGCAGATTGGCTTATCATCAGCTGTTCGCCATTCAGACGGGTTCCTGGTTCGAATAGAGTACGGACGGCGACGTCTCATGTCCAGAGAAGCTATCGAGGGACCAGTATTATCCAGGGTGGGTGCAGTGGAGAGGATACGAAGGTTAGCGAATTCCTGGCGGAGAACAGCTTGGATCAAGGCGACAGCTGGCGTTGAGGCGTCGGGCAACGTCGGTTTGTTGGCAGCCGGGTAAGCGGCCTCGAGTTCACGTCGGACGATGCGCGTCACGTCTTCGGTTGTAGACGGATGACAAGGAGTGGCTTCGGAAGACGACGTTGCCGCGGTGTTGGGAAGGCGCTGAAACTACTGCAAAATGCGTCGACTCTTAGCCTGCTCGAGACGGCGGCACTTTTTGTTCACGGCGTCGATGGTCGTTACGTTGGTAAATACAAGCATGCTGAACGCATCGTTGGCGATTCCTTTTGAAACGTGCGAAATCTTGTCGGCCTCAGTCATGTTGGGATCGGCCCTTTGACACAACGCTAAGACGTCTTGAATATAAGTCAACTGGGGCTCAGTAGACGTCTGTGTACGTACAGCTAATTGCTTTCGGGCATCAAGCTGTTGACCAAACGGGTTGCCAAAGAGGTCGCGGAGCTGTTGTTCAAACATTTCCCAGCTTGTTATTTCTTGCTCGTAGGTCTCAAACCAGATGCGAGGGGTCTTGCCAAGATAGAAAATGACATTCGCTAGCATAACGGTTGGGTCCCAGCCATATTGCTTGCTGACGCGCTCGTACATGCTAAGCCACGTGTCCATATTCGCGTTGTCCTCTCCAGTAAAGGTACCGGGATCACGGGGTTGCGTTAGAGCGACGTACCGGGTTGCTGTCGTTGCTGAGGTAGGTGGCGAAGCCGTATCCTCTCCCGGAGCCAGGGTAGCAGACTTAAGGAGGCGTCCACTGCGCAGCTCTGTTGTCAGAAGAGTACCCAGCACCTCCACCAAAATGTTACGTGAAAAATAACAGTTGTCAGTCCGCAGCCACAATGCAGCTCACCGACAACGTCCATTTCTTTACTCTGTCTCAGGCACCTTTCTTGGGTATGCCCCCCTATGCCCTTTATTATTACAATATTATTAAAGAGCTTCACTATTAAAAGTCACAAAAATAGTCGTAATGGTCTACGTTGCAAGTCATGTAGGTAGGCTGCGATATGAGAACATTAGTTCATTCAATACAAAGACAAATTAACAGATTTCATTGCACAGGCACAGTTAACTGTGGCGCCGAACGAACGCAGCCGTGTTTCAACCATGGTGTAAAAAAAAAATTTTTTTATGCGGTCGTATGAACATTCTTATCAACTAAAGAACACTTCTAAAGCACTCGAATTGCAACGCGTTAGCGTGTGTCTACTTCATAGTTCCCGTGGTTCACGTGCTTTTCTTTTTTTCGAAAAAAAGAAAGAACCAGGCACATTTTATCGAAATAAATGCCGGAGTCTGGTGACCTACAACGTGCAGATAAGATTTGATCCATTTGAGTCACGTCGCCTTTACAGTGGTCTCCTAACATTACAATATTAGGCGTTTTTTTCGCTGCCTTGGTTGTGTTTAGATGAAAAGGTCAGCGTACAACATGGTAGAGCAGTGGGCCGTCCTGGTAGAGAACTATTGAAACAGGGAAATTTATTGACACCAGATGGTACAACTGTGTGGTGCGAGAATACCGCTTCGGTAACACGTACCACGGCCGCTGGATAACCATAGAACAGAGACACGATGTAGCTTACGGCACTAGAATGCTCTCGCAGATTACTGAAGGAAACAAAGATAAAAGTAAACACAAAAGGCACTAAGTTCAAACAGAATCACATATCATTTATGAAGAAAAGTAACATTTTGCGTGTTTAGAAAAAAGTTGTTAACTATTTAGTGTACTTAATACTGTGCTATGGGAGAACTGTGTTTAGATAAAGCTGTTAACGACTTAGAGTACTTGGTACTCTACTATGAGAGAGTTAAACGCCAGGCGCCCCTCGCCACCGAGCACTGAAACAGAGCATGTTGGGCCGTCTCTCTTTTGCCGCAGTTTGGGCAGCGCTCATGTGGAACGACTACCCAATGTGCTAACCGGTCACGCGTAGGCAATGCCATCCATCTTCTCAACCAGTCGAATTCACGCACCTGGTTAGGTACGCGATCGTAACGCCATCGTTTCGATTTTTTCGTGCAGGATGCTGTTTCTTCCTCTTTGCTCCGTGTGCTACTTGTCATCATTTCGCTTATTTCTTGCGATAAAACATCTTCCAGACTGCATGAACATATTGATTCCACTGTTCGTTTTAAGCCACTGGCAGTTCTGTAAAACTTAAGCGGAATTTCTGCTCGTGGTCCGATGTACGGATTGGCCATGAAAGTACCTTTTACTGTACTGCTCCAGTACATCAAGTGCTTGTACTCGGGGTAGTTGCGGTCATCGAAGAGCTTCTGTGTTGTTTTTGCAGCCAGCGCTCTCGTGAATGTTGGTATGTCTGGGAGACTTAAGCCTCCACGGTTTCTAGGATGCTGTAAAAATTCCTTTGTACCTTTGCTGGTTTTCCTCCCCGGAAGAAGGTCCCCGCCATAGAGGCGAGGCGTCCTGTAACACGGCGAGGTAGAAGGGCGATGTGAGCTATGTAAAACGCAAAGGCACATGCCTGTGTCTTGATGACTGTTGCTTTCGCTGTTAGTGACAGATTAAAATGAGTGGCTGCTGCTATGACATTGGTGGATCTCCTAAGCACGTCATCCCAGGTCTTTTTTGAGGCATCTCCTTACTCAAAGTAAACGCCTAACGCCTTAACAGCTTGAACGCATTATAAGTCTAGTCCCCTGGCAATAGTTATCTGAAGCCTCCAAAGCGCAATGCCTTAGATTTGGGGTGTTCTCGCAGATCACTGAAGGAAACAAAGATAAAAGTAAACACAAAAATGGCAGCATATTCATGGAGCAAATGATGGAGAGTGGGGCGAAGAATCCGTCCGTCCATTCGTTCTTGCTTCCGTCCGTCTATGCGTCCGTCTGTGTGACCGTCCGTGCGTCCATTCGCTCGTCCGTGTGTGCGCCTGTTCGTGCGTCCACACGTCCATCTGTGCGTCCGTCCCTGCGTTCGTCCATGCTTCCGCCCCTGCGTCCGACCATGCATCCATCCGTTGGTGCAGCCATCCGTGACTCCTTCCATGCATCTGTCTGTGTGTCCGTTCGTCCATCTATTCAACACTCCAAGTACCGCCATCTCGCATCTTTTCATCATATATTCCGCATATGCACCGCCATCCAGCGGATTTTCCAAAGACTAAACGAGAGGTGGCACACGCACACTTTCTTACGGCTTGATCTTCGTCTCTACTTGCCACCTTTAACCACCTAGAGTTCATGGTATATACTAGTTCACTGTATTCATGGCACTGCGGCACAACGCTCGCTAAACCTTTCTTAAACCAAGGAGGTTATGCCCAGCGAGTATAACGTAGCAACCCTTTCTTGTCAGATAGCGCTCAATGTATACATGCCAATGACTCTTAAAGGGGAATGGTAGAGAGGAGATTTCAGCTTTTAGATAACGCGCACGCTACGAATTTTTTATTGTTCAACAACGCACAGGAGAATTCTCCCACCAGCAACACCTTGCAGGTCAAAACGTAAGACTGGTTACACACTACGGCTACGAGAGACGAACGAATGCCGCTATAATGAGCTTCGCCCCTTAAAGCACCAAGTTTGAACAGAATCACGTATCAATTACAAAGATAAGCAACATTTTGCGCGTTTAGAAAAAAAGTAGTTAACCATTTAGAGTACTTGGGAGTACTAGAGTACTAGAGCTTGAAATCGCTACGAACATGCAATGCATATCTTCATTGAAGCGACGTACTGATGTGCACTGCTAACATGTGTCATCCAGAAAGTTGTCCAAGCCTGCTCTGGTTCGACTGCGAAATATACCATTATATTTAATAAACACTTGCAGGCAATCATTGCTTAAGTATCTCTGCAATAAATGCCTCTAGATTCCTTGACAACCTTTAAAGGTAACATGTTCGTATCTTTGTAAATCGCCTGAACCATAAAGAAACTTCGCTTGTGTTAGCGCCGCACATATAAAGAAGAAACATGGCAGAGACGTAAAGAAAGGTACATGGTGCCTCTCTTTCTTTAGGTCTGTGTAGGTGTCGTGTTTCATGTACCTTGCTATTATAAGGTAAGTTTACGGATTTCCAAGGCGCCCGAGCTACACTTCTGAACTTGATAGAGAAACATGTTTAACTCAACTTAGGGGTATTCTTTGCGGACGCACGGTGTATCTACATAGTAAAGAAGGTGCGGCGTTTCCTCTCTGCCAAACGAGCCATCCACGCCAGGCTTCACACGTGGGGCGACAATATCTTACGGGCTCTTTGTAGGGCAAATTAGGCTGGCACTTATCATTTCCATTGAAGCCGCGTTCTTCCTGAGCGTTTGCGTGCTTTTACTAGCGCGTAGAGCTTACGAAGCGTGGGGTGATGCTATCAATTTGGACTTTACTCTCAGTATCACGGCGGGGTCGAAAACCCATTCAGGGTGTCCTGTAATTGCTATCGACATGATTTCATTGCTTGCATGTCTCGTTCGCGTCCTCCACGAAATATGGGCTCCCCGAGTTCGTCGGAATCGGTGGCTTGAAGGCGTAGTTTTGACGCTTCAAGTGTGTACTTTCCGTCTCCGTTTCATGAAGCGCGGTTCCGTTCGACGTATTGTTTTGTCGGTGTTCCACGTCATGAGTGGGCTCAGACGTGGAAAAAGAGCCCACGTCATGAGTGGGCTCTTTTTAGTGCAAGATGTGAGGCCAGTTTTCAAACTGAAAGAAAATCTAGGAGCGTTTGGGGCGACGACCTTTCGACGCCATCACGAAGTTGAAAGTGAATACGCGTGAGCACCTCCAAGCTCTTCATTGCGCTAACGGTAAATGAATGATGTACACAAATACCTCGCCATGCAGTGCATTTTTGAGGAAGACATATCACGCGTGGCAGTGTTGTTTGACACGGCGCGCTGCAGCGCAGGTTTGAATGCCTGGTTGTGCACATCAGGAAAATCGTTCGTCTTACTATACATCATCATCATCATCATCATCATCATCATCATCATCATCATCATCATCAGCCTGACTACGTCCACTGCAGGACAAAGGCCTCTCCCATGTTCCGCCAGTTAACCCGGTCCTGTGCTTGCTGCTTCCAATTTATACCCGCAAACTTCTTAACCTCATCTGCCCACCTAACCTTCTGTCTCCCCCTAACCCACTTCCCTTCTCTGGGAATCCAGTCGGTTACCCTTAATGACCAGCGGTTATCCTGTCTACGCGCTACATGCCCTGCCCATGTCCATTTCTTCTTCTTGATTTCAGCTATGATATCCTTAACCCCCGTTTGTTCTCTAATCCACTCTGCTCTCTTCTTGTCTCTTAAGGTTACACCTACCATGTTTCTTTCCATCGCTCGCTGCGTCGTCTTCAATTTAAGCTGAAACCTCTTTGTAAGTCTCCAGGTTTCTGCTCCGTAGCTAAGTACCGGCAAGATACAGCTGTTATATACCTTCCTCTTGAGGGATAGTGGCAATCTATCAGTCATAATGTGAGAGTGCTTGCCGAATGTGCTCCACCCCATTCTTATTCTTCTAGTTACTTCAATCTCGTGGTTCGGCTCTGCGGTTATTACCTGCCCTAAGTAGACATAGACTTTTACAACTTCAAGTGCACTATTACCTATCTCGAAGTGCTGCTCCTTGCCGAGGTTGTTGTACATTACTTTCGTTTTCTGCAGATTAATTTTAAGACCCACCTTTCTGCTCTCCTTGTCTAACTCCGTAATCATGAGTTGCAATTCGTCCCCCGAGATACTCAGCAATGCAATGTCATCGGCGAAGCGCAGGTTACTAAGGTATTCTCCATTGACTCTTATCCCTAACTGTTCCCATTCTAGGCTTCTGAAAACCTCCTGTAAGCACGCGGTAATTAGCATTGGGGAAATTGTGTCCCCCTGCCTTACACTCTTCTTGATTGGTATTCTGTTGCTTTCTTTATGAAGAACTATGGTAGCAGTTGATCCCCTGTAGATTTCTTCCAGAATGTTTATATATACTTCATCTACGCCCTGATTCCGCAGTGTTTGCATGACGGATGATATTTCTACTGAATCAAACGCCTTCTCGTAATCTATGAAGGCTATGTAAAGTGGTTCGTTTTACTCTGAGCATTTCTCTATTACCTGATTGATAGTATGAATGTGGTCAATTGTCGAGTAGCCTATTCGAAGTCCTGCTTGTTCCTTTGGTTGATTGAATTCTAATGTTTGCTTCACTCTGTTAGCAATTACCTTTGTAAATAGCTTGTATACTACAGAGAGCAAGCTGATCGGCCTGTAATTCTTCAAGTCCTTGTCATCTCCTTTCTTATGTATTAAGATGATGTTAGCGTTCTTCCAAGACTCTTCCCGTCAGGAGACACCTCGTAAACAGGGTGGCTAGTTTTTCTAACACAATCTGTCTTCCATCTTTCAGCAGATCTGATGTTACCTGATCCTAACCAGCAGCTTTGCCCCTTTGCATGCTCTCCAAAGCTTTTCCGACTTTTTCTATCATTACTGGCGGGGTGTAATCCGGGTTACTGCTAGTTCTTATAGTATTAAGGTCGTGGTTGTCTCGGCTACTGTACAGATCTCTGTAAAGCTCCTCCGCTATTTTAACTGTCCTATCTATATTGGTAGTTATTTTGCCTTCTTTGTCCCTTAGTGCATACATCCGACTTTTGCCTATCCCAAGTTTCCTCTTTTAATGCTTAGACACTTCCTCCGTTTTTCAGAGCGTGTTCAATTCTCTCAATAATATACCTTCTTACATC